>NC_092397.1:11409428-11625344 GCF_030028105.1 Mobula birostris
GTCTGATAAACTAAACACCTTGAAAGGCTTTGCAAACGGAACAAATGCTACACCTGCCCCTACACCTCCTCCCTCACGACCATTCAGGGCCCCAAACAGTCCTTCCAGGTGAGGCGGCACTTCACCTGCGAGTCTGTCGGGGTCACGTACCGCGTCCGGTGCTGCCGGTACGGCCTCCTCGTATCGGAGAGACCTGAAGTGGATTTGGAAACCACTTCGCCGAGCGCCTTCGCTCCATCTGCCACAAAATGCGGGATCTCCCGGTGGCTGCCCACCTCACTTTACTTCCTATTCCCGTTCCGACTTGTCAGTCCCCGGCCTCCTCTACTGCCGTGATTGGGCCACACTCAGACTGGAGGAACAACACCTTATATTCCGTCTGGGTAGCCTCCAACCTGATGGCATGAATAGCGATTTAACTAACTTCTGGTAATTGCACCCCCCACTTCACCATTCCCCATTCCTATTCCCTTGTCTCACCTTATATCCTTACCTGCCCACCACCTCCCTCTTCCCTTTCTTCAATGGCCTTCTGTCCTCTCCTATCACATTCCCCCTTCTCCAGCCCTTCATCTTTTTCACCAATCCACTTCCCAGCTCTTTACCTCACCCAGTGTCACCTATCACCTGCCACTCTGACTTCTCCCTTTCCTTTCCACGTCTGGCGAAGAGTCTCGGCCCGAAACGTCGACAGTTTACTCTTTTCCATGGATGCTGCCTGGCCTGCTGAGTTCCCCCAGCATCTTGTGTGTGTTACATTGAAAGGCCGTCACAGCAAGTGACACCAACACCAGTGTCCAGGGTAGAGATGATATACGTTAAACAGTAAGTGAGAATCCTACGCTGTCCCAGCAAGCATTCCCGGGGCAGGGGCAGCACAGGCTAAAGGTAGAACGAAGCTCCCTCTTTAGTGTTGAACTTTCATGAGAGCTGTTGTTTTGTTACTTAAGTTTCTTGGAGTCATAGAGTCGTAATAAAGTACAGCACCGAAACAGGCCCTTCAGCCCATCTAGTCCATGCTGAACTATTTAAGCAGCCTACTCACGTCGACCTGCACCGGGACCATACCCCTGCCATCCATGTACCTATCCAAACTTCTTTTAAACGTTGAAATCAAGCTCGCATGCACCACTTGTGCTGGCAGCTCGTTCCACACTCTCACCACCCTCTGAGAGAAATTCCCCCTCATGTTCCCCTTAAACTTTTCACCTTTCACCCTTAACCCATGACCCCTAGTTGTAGTCTCAGCCAACCTCGGTGGGAAAAGCCTGCTTGCATTTACCCTTATCTATATCCCTCATAATTCTGTATACCTCTATCAGATCTCTCAATCTTCTAGGTTCCAAGGAATGAAGTCCTAACCTGTTCAATCTTTCCTTATAACTCAGGTCCTCCAGACCTGGCAACATCCTTGTAAATGTTCTCTGCACTCTTTCAACCTTGTTTACATCTTGCCTATAGGTAGGTGACCAAAACTGCACACAATACTCCAAATTAGGCCTCACCAACATCTTATACAACTTCAACATCCCATCTCCTGTACTCAGTGCATTGATTTACGTAGGCCAATGTGCCAAAAGCTTTCTTTACGACCCTATCTACCTGAAACCCCTTTTTACCTGGCATCTCTAGAGAAGTGGCTCATTAACCCCTTGCTAACAGCCACTGGACTCAACTGTGAAGAAACCACCTTCCCCCGGACTCTGTACGTCTAGGGTAGACATGACTTGGGTCCCACCATACTCAGGACATCTTGCCCACCCGAGCCACGATCTGTGTCAATACTGTGTAATTACTGTTCCATGCAATCACCCGTTGACAGACCGTACACGGCATACAATTTATAGCGGAAGTATATTTATGAATGTTAACTTAACCAAACCATTATTAAAGAAGGAAAAAAAAAAACCAAAAGAGCCCATCATAATTAAAACAAACGTGCACAGGGTGGAGCTCAAATCTTCCAAAAGCTGATACGTCCATTGTATTCATGGTGCCAAATCCTATTCACCGATCACTGGTAGAATTTCCCCATGGACTCCATCAAATCATGCATTGCTGTTGGATTGAATCCTATGGCTGATTCTCTTGAGCTCCTCTTGCCAAAAAAGACCTCAACCCATCTCAGTGCCCTCCGCCCAGCGTTCTCTAGCACCTTCTCCCAATTCCACCATCCTGATTAGATGACACAACATTCCTAAGCGTGAACATCACCAGGGGTGCAGTGGTAGCTGGAGCGCTCTGAAACGTTTTCGGCACCTCTTTAAGAAAAAAAGCCCAAATAAACAAGCTAATTAATTAGGTGCTGCCCAGGGTGATTTGAGTCTCTCAGAAACTGCTGATCTCCCGGGATTTTTATGCACAACAGACTCTGGAGTTTGCAAAGAATGGTGCCAAAAACAAAAAAAAAAAATCCAGCAAGTGGCTGTTCCATGAGTGAAAACATCATGTTAAATTTCAACATTACATTGTACAACTCCTATACTCAATGCTCTGATTTATAAAGGCCAGCATACCAAAAGCTTTCTTCACCACCCTATCCACATGAGGTTCCAACTTCAGGGAACTATGCACCATTATTCCCAGCTCCCCCTGTTCTACTGCATTCTTCAATGCCCTGCCATTTACCATGTATGTCCTATTTTGATTAGTCCTACCAATCAGCTGAGCTGGGAGAAGGATTCAAAATTGAGGTCGTTGTGAGGCCTTTGTCGTTCAGGGTTGACCTTAAGGGTTGTGACCTAGATGTCTAGATACGCAAGCCTGGCCAGTATGATTACGGAGGGCAAGCCGTTGCCCATGTAGCAAGCTCCCCAGACCCACGTGTCTGATGAACCCAAAGTTTTTGGTTTTTGGTACCATTCTTTGTAAACTCCAGAGTATGTTGTGCGTAAAAATCACAAGGGATCAGCAGTTTCTGAGAGACTCAAATCCCTACATTGGCAGTAAGACCTTAACCAGGGCATTACGTACCTGTGACACGCTTTCAAGGAACCACAGACCTGCATTCCCAGATCCCTTTGTTCTACTGCACTCCTCTGTGCCTTCCCACTCACGGTGCAAGACCTACTCCGGCTGGTCCTACCAAAGTGCAACTCTTCACACTTGTCTGCGTTAAGTTCCATTTCTCAGCCCATTTTTCCGGCTGGCCGAGGTCCCACTGCAAGCTGTGTTAGTTTTTCACTACCCCCCCCCCCAGATCTTAGTGGCATCTGCATTTCTTCTTTATGCTCTGCAGAGCATCGGGAGCACAGGTTAGGTACAGAGCGAAGCTCTCTCTACAAAGGCCTCTCGAATATTTCAGGGTGAAGTAGTGCACGCGTAAATTTGATACCAAGCACTTTCAGGTCAGAGCCAACGAGGCTTATATACTGAGGCTTACTGGGGCCCTTCTTTGATGGGCTGGAGTACATCCTAACAAGGAGAAATACAGAACTTGCAATAGTACAGGCCCTTCAGTCCATGATGTTGTGCCAGCCCTAAACCTACACCAAGATAAGTCTACTCTTCTCTCCCACATTTCTCTTTCATCAAGGTTGTCTTAAATGTCCATTATGTATCTGTCTCTACCATTACCTCTGGCTAAGCTTTCCACACACTCTGTGTGTGTAAAAAAAAACACTAAAATATCTCGGAGAAACCCCCCCCCCCCCAATACTTCCCTCCAAGCACCTTAAAGCTACGCTCCCTGCTATTGTCAATTTCCACCCTGGAAATACAAGACCATAAGGTACAGGAGCAGAATTAGGCCATTCAGCCCATCGAGTCTGCTCCGCCATGCCATGGCTGATCCGAGATTCTACTCAACCCCATACACCTGCCTTCTCACCATATCCTTTGATGCCCTGACCGATCAGGAAACGATCAACTTCTGCCTTAAATACACGCGTGGACCTGGCCTCCACCGCAGTCTGTGGCAGAGCGTTCCACAGATTCACTACTCTCTGGCTAAAAAAAAAAATTCCTCCTGACCTCTGTTCTAAAAGGTCACCCCTCAGTTTTGAAGCTGTGCCCTCTAATTCTGGACACCCCCAGAGGAAACATCCTCTCCACATCCACCCTATTTAGTCCTTTCAACATTCAGTAGGTTTCAATGAGATCCTTCTCCATTCTTCTAAATTCCTGTGAGTACAGGCCCAAAGCTGCCAAACGCTCCTCATATGTTAACCCCTTCATTCCGGGAATCATTCTCGTGAGCCCCCTCTGGACTCTTTCCAATGACAACACATCCTTTCTGCGATACGGGGCCCAAAACTGTTGACAATACTCCAAGTGCAACCTGACCAGTGTCTTATAAAGTCTCAGCATTATCTTCTTACTTTTATATTCTATTCCCTTTGAAATGAATGCCAACATTGTCTGGGAGTCTTCCACGAGGATACCTAAGTCTCTCTGCACCTCTGATGTTTGAACCTTCTCCCCATTTAGATAACAGTCCGCACTATTGTTCCTTTTACCAAAATGCATTGTCGTACATTTCCCAACACTGGCTCTGGCTGTCCACTCTATCTTATCAGTTTGTACACCTCTACCGGTCATCCTCTTCCCCTCCAGAGAGAAAAGCCCAAGGCCACCCAACCTATCTTGAGGTGTCGCAGTCGCTTAGCGGCTAGCACAACGCTTTACCGTACCGGCAACCCGGGTTCAATTCCTGTCGCTGCCTGGAAAGAGTTCGTACGTTCTTCCCATGACCGCGTGGGTTTCCTCCAGGTGCTCCAGTTTCCTCCCACAGTCCAAAGACCTACCAGTTGGTAGGTTAATTGGTCATTGTAAGCTGTCCTGTGATTGGGCTAGGATTAAATCAGGGAGTTGCTTGGCTCAAAGGGCCAGAAGGGCCTATTCTGCGGCGTATTCAATAAGGAGAAGATGACGACGACATGCTTTCTAATCCAGGCAGCATCCTGGTAAACCTCCTCTGCAGCCACTCTCAAGGCTTCCCCCTCCTCCTTATAATGAGGAGACTGAACTGAACAGGTGTTTTGTCAATATTTAATTAAACTCGTTGTAAATCAAAATAAACATACACTCCAAGCTCCAATTTTGTATACTTAAAGGCCAAAAGAAAATTAAATATAGGACCAGGCTCTCCTCCTGCTGACAAACTTCTCCATAAGGTCACAGTGTCCGACCAAGTTATCAGAGCCCAAGTCACCATGCTTAGAACATACAGAGGGGATCTGGACTGGATCTCAAGAGTGGAAAACAATTCTCGTCCCTTCTGGATCAGTTTCCATGACATGAACAGGAAGGATTTTTTCCCCATTAACCCATTTTTCCTGCTACTTGAGAGGGTGCTAAATTTTATAAGTGGCTAAAAACAACCCCAACGGTTAGTATGCTTCTGTAACGATGGGTTAACAGTGATCTCCATGAACCCCATATACACATATGCTATGGAAAGACCATGGGGTCAGTGGTTCACAACTATCTAGAAACATAGAAAACCTACAGCACAATACAGGCCCTTTGACCCACAAAGCTGTGCTGAACATGTCCCTACCTTAGAACTACCTAGGCTTTACCCATAGCCCTCTATTTTTCCAAGCTCCGTGCAGCCATCTAGGAGCCTCTTAAGAGACCCTATTGTTTCCGCCTCCACCACCATTGCTGGCAGCCCATTCCACGCACTCACCACTCTCTGCGTAAAAACTTACCCCTGACATCTCCTCTGTACCTACTTCCAAGCACCTTAAAACTGTGCCCCCTCGTGCTAGCCATTTCAGCCCTGGGGAAAAGCCTCTGCCTATCCACACGATCAATGATTCTCATTATTTTGAACACCTCTAACAGGTCACCTCTCATCCTCCGTCGTTCCAAGGAGAAAAGGCCGAGTTCACTCAACCTATTCTCATAAGGCATGCACCCTAATCCAGGCAATATCTTTGTAAATTTCCTCTGCACCCTTTCTACGGTTTCCACGACCTTCTTGTAGTGAGGCGACCAGAACTGAGCACAGTACTCCAAGTGGGGTCTGACCAGGATCCTATATAGCTGCAACATTACCTCTTGGCTCTTAAACTCAATCCCATGATTGATGAAGGCCAGTGCTCCCTATGCCTTCTTAACCACAGAGTCAACCTGTGCAGCAGCTTTGAGTGTCCTATGGACTCGGACCCTAAGATCCCTCTGATCCTCCACACTGCCAAGAGTTTTACCATTAATGCTATATTCTGCCATCATATTTGACCTACCAAAATGAACCACCTCACACTTACCTGGATTAAACTCCCTCTGCCACTTCTCAGCCCAGTTTTGCAGCCTATCAATGTCCCGTTGTAACCTCTGACAGCCCTCCACACTATCCACAACACCCCCAACCTTTGTGTTATCAGCAAATTTACTAACCCATCCCTCCACTTCCTCATCCAGGTCATTTATAAAAATCACAAAGAGAAGGGGTTCCAGAACAGATCCCTGAGGCACACCACTGTTCACCGGCCTCCATACAGAATATGACCTATTTACAACCACTCCTTGCCTTCTGTGGGCAAGCCAGTTCTGGATCCAAAAACCAATGTCCCTTTGGATCCTATGTCTCCTTACTTTCTCAATAAATCTTGCATGGGGTACCTTGTCAAATGCCTTACTGAAATCCATATACACTACATCTACTGCTCTACCTTCATCAATGTGTTTAGTCACATCCTCAAAAAATGAAATCAGGCTCGTAAGGCACGACCTGCCTTTGACAAAACCATGCTGACTATTCCTAATCATATTATACCTCTCCAAATGTTCATAAATCCTGCATCTCAGGATCTTCTCCATCAACTTACCAACCACTGAAGTAAGACTCGCTGGCCTATAATTTCCTGGGCTATCCCTACTCCCTTTCTTGAATAAGGGAACAACATCCACAACCCTCCAATTCTCTGGAACCTCTCCCGTCCTCATTGATGATGCAAAGATCATTGCCAGAGGCTCAGCAATCTCCTCCCTCGCTTCCCACAGTAGCCTGGGGTACATCCTGTCTGGTCCCGGAGACTTATCCAACTTGACGCTTTCCAAAAGCTCCAGCACCAACTCTTCCTTAATATATCTACATGCTCAAGTTTATTAGTCCACTGCAAGTCATCCCTACAATCGCCAAGATACTTTTCCATAGTGAATACTGAAGCAAAGTATTCATTAAGTACCTCCGCTATTTCCTCTGGTTCCATACACACTTTTCCACTGTCACACTAGATTGGTCCTATTCTCTCATGTTTTATCCCCTCGCTCTTCACATACTTGTAGAATGCTTTGGGGTTTTCCTTAATCCTTTCTGCTAAATAGTTCTGGACAAGAGGTAGAATCTGTGAATTATTACAGTGCCAGAGGTGGCTGCCTGCTGTACATAGTGATTTAGTTAGTACTAAATGTATACAGTTTTCCTGTATCTTATTTTCCTTGGATTAAAACCATAACACATAGGAGCAGAATCAGGCCATTTGGCCCATCGAGTTTGCTCCACTATTCCATCATGGCTGATTTGTTATCCCTCTCAAATCCACTCTCCTGCCTTCTCCCCTGTAACCTTTGACGCCCTGACTAATCAGGAACCTATCAACCGCTACTTTAAATATAAGGAACATAAGAAATAGGAGCAGGAGTAGGCCATCCGGCCCATCAATCCTGCCCCGCCATTCAATAAGATCATGGCTGATCTGTCTGTAAATTCAGTTCCATCTACCTGCCTTTTCCCCATAACCCTTAATTCCCCTACTATGTAAAAATCTATCTAACTGAATCTTAAATATATTTAGTGAGGAAGCCTCAACAGCTTCCCCGGGCAGAGAATTCCACAGATCCACCACTCTCTGGGAAAAACAGTTTCTCCTCATCTCCGTCCTAAATCTTCTCCCCTGAATCTTGAGGCAATGTCCCCCAGTTCTAGTCTCACCTACCAATGGAAACAACTTTCTTATCTATTCCTTTCAAAATTTTGTATGTTTCTATAAGATTCCCTCTCATTCTTCTGAATCCCAGAGAGTATAGTCCCAGGCGACTCAATCTCTCCTCATAACCAATATGACTAATGACTTGGCCTCCACAATTGCCTCTGGCAACGAATTCCACAGATTCACCACCCTCTCGCTAAAGAAATTCCTCCTCATCTTTAAAGGGGATACCCTTCTTCTCTGAGGCTGTGCCCTCCAGTCTTAAACCACCCAACTATATCCACGTCCACTCTATCAAGGCCTTGCAATATTCGGTAGGTTTTAATGAGATCTCCCCACTTCTAAACTCCAGCAAGTACAGGCCCAGAGACGTCCTTTCATTCCAGGGATCATTCTTGTGAACCTTCTCCCAATGCCAGCACATCCTTTCTTAGATAAAGGGCCCAAAACTACTTTCAACATTCCAACACCTTATAAAAGTCTCAGCATTGCAACCTTGCTTTTATGTTCTCGTTCTGTTGAAACGAATGCTATCATTGCATATGCCTCCTCAACCTGCAAGTTTGATATTCCTTGAGGTCTACTGCACCTCTGATTTCTGATTGTATTTTTGCCCATTTAGAAAATAGTCGAAGCCTTTATCCTTTCTATGCAAGTGCATAACCATACACTTCCCTACACCATATTCCCTCCGTCACCTCTCTGTCCTTAAGTTACCCTCCCTCCGTTATTTAAAAATGTCATCATGAGCCTTATTCATTGCTCTCTGGCCTGCAGATATCAACGAATGTCGTGAGCGACATCACAAGGGATCCCTCTGCAAGAACGCAAGGTGCGTGAACACCATGGGCTCGTACCGATGCGTCTGCTTCCAAGGTTTTGTGCCAGAACGACGGCACGGGAGATGCATACGGCGGAAGATGAGCTAAAAAACCTCCGCACAGGCGCGGAACCAGAAGCAAATTAAAACTCTCGTCCATTTCTCTTTTTTCTTTCTTTTGGCCAGGCCGACCCTCAAAGGAACCATGTCTCAAATGATAACTTTGAAAATATGTGTTTACGTGTTTAACGTTCTGAAACAATGCAGGGGGAGGAAAAGAAGCCTTAGTTTACCATTACCTTTGGTTGGTGGTGCTTAGTTGTCCAATATGTATTTTATATCGAATGATCGTTTTAAAAGATTTTTACACAATTTGGTGGCTAGTTTGACCACATCCGGAACGCTAAACCAAAGAACTCCTGGACAGTGGCGCCATAGATTTCTGTTTGCAGAAGATTTGGCGAGGCAGCCACTTCCCAATTTGAACCAAAAGGAGAGTTGAAAGACATTGGCCACGTGTTGATATGGTGGCAACAAAGGACGCCATCAGCTGCCTTATTGAGTGTACCGTTGATATTTTAGAGACACCGCTACAGACTGGACTGATGATGTAGATACTAATATAGGATATGAAGCCACTGGCCAATCAATAATATACAGCTTGAAGGTAAAATGGCCCAACTTTCTGCTTAATAGATTGACAAGGTGAAAAGTTCAAACCTGGAAAGCATCGCTGTAGTTTTCTTAGCTGTACGTTCTTTGGAATGTTCTAATTTCTAAAAGACCTACCACCTACAGGTTCTGTTCTCACCACAGAGAGAGAACATTTTGGAGTCATTCCAGGGTTTGCATTCAAGGGCCACACTTCCGTCAAGATGGTGGGGATGGGGGGGGGGGGGAGCGTTGTGTGGACATCACAGACGGCTGAAGGTCTAGCAGCGCTGTAGAAGTACACACATGCACAAGGATTGGGCATTTGAGAAATGGGGACCACTCACTGAGAAATTATTCAATGAACCTGTTATGTGGAGAATAAGAGCCAAAAGATATAGGATAACACAAGATGCTGGAGGAACTCGGCAGGTCAGCACGGAAAGGAACAGGGTCGAGGTTTCAAGCCTAGTCCTTCTTCAAGTCCTGAAGACCTGACCTGCTTAGCTCCTCCAGCATTTTGTGTGTGTTACCCTGGATTTCTACCATCTCCTGTGTTAAGGAGACAGGAAGGAAGCATGATCAGTGATGTAGCTCCAAAATATTAATAGTCATCACCCTTTAGGAACATTCCCTCTAGCATTGAAGAAATTCGAGTAAGCTTTCATATATCAAGAAAAAATTTTAAAGTCAGAATAGTACACACAGAAACAGGCGCTTCAGCCCAGCTAGTCCATACAAAACTATTTAAACTGCCTACTCTCATCGACCTGCAGTGGGACCATAGCCCTCCATACCCCTACCGTCCATGTACCTATCCAAACCTCTCTTTAAATGTTAAAAATCGAGCTTGCATGCACCTCTTGCGCTGGCGGTTTGTTCCTTACTTCCACGACCCTCTGAGTGAAAATGTTTCCCCTCAGTCCCCTTAAACTTTTCCCCTTTCACCCTTAAACCATGACCTCAGGTTGTAGTCCCACCCAATCTCAGTGGAAAAAGCCTGCTTGCATTTACCCTGTCCTCACAATTTTGTACACCTCTATCAAATTTCCTCTCAATCTTCTAAATTCCAAGGAATAAAGTCCTAACCTATCTAATCTTTGTAAATTTTCTCTGTACTCTTCCAACCTCTGACATCTTTCCTGCAGGTAGCTTTCTTGCACACTTTCTCCTACTAATAATCTTTTCCAAATGTTTAGTTCCAACTACCTGCCTCTTTCCCTCATAGCTCACATGAGCCTTGAGCAGGTGATTTGGTCACAGGCATGCCAAGATGAAACTGCTGGTTACCTGCATACCCTTTGATAAAGCAGCTTCTCCAAAGTATTGGCCGTGCTCTGTCCAATGTGTGCACAACCCAATGGACCACGCTCTTTCCATTCTCAGTGACAAGTCACTTAAATTTAGGCTGGGAGGAGTGTATCCTGGCTGTGTTGTGGATATCCCCCTGCAGATGCCTGACTGACATACCTGTCTCACTCACTCGTGTTGAAGGCCTCTCTGCCCTCATCTCGGAAGTGCTGGGGTGCAGGCACTCTCAAAACTCCCCCACCCAAATCGATGTGCGGTGTCACTCAGCTCTGCAAGGTTGTTAAGCAGCCGGCAAGAATAGCAATGCAAGTCGGTCTTGCGCAACACACTCTGCTCCCATATCTTACCCTCCCTAACACTGGGCTATTGGGAATGCGTTGGAATTCCACTTGGGAATGACTGAGAGAAGAGAACGAGACACAAGAGGCAGCCAATCAAAAATGACAATCAAGAACAGCGTAAATGTCAAATATTTATTTTAATAGATGTCTTTTTTTTAAAGTTTTGATAGATTTGCAATAAACTTTTTATCTACGCGATCTCTATGGTTTTAGTGCTCCAGTATAGGATCAGTCCATTTTTTTTTTTAAAAAGTGCTGTACAATTGATGGAAGGCTGTATCCACCCACAGACGAGCTGTACTGTGCAACTGGAATCCATAAAGCACCGGCTGGATACAGGCCCCGACTGGGTCTTTTATTCTGTGGCTAACATCGCACACAGATTTGAGTCTTAGTGCAGGGTGGTCACCAAAGGGAAAAGTGCTAGAGAATTCTCTTGGCTTCGCCACGAATCTTGCTGGAAATCTGGAGAGGAGGCACTGGGGGGGGGGGGGGGCGGGGGGGGAGTTCTATTAGTCCGGCCTCCCCAAAGCCGGCTGTTTGCCCAAAGGTTTTACTCTAGATGTCAAAGAGTATCATCTCCACGTTGGTTTGACAACTTCTGTGCACGTTATAGCGACTTCCCAACAATCTTCCACATAAAGCCCTGGGTAGGAGGTTGCTTATCAAGAAGTGCTTTTCATATACAGCAATTGATATATATATTTTTTTTTTGCAATTAATTGAGACTCCCCTTAGGGCTCCGAAGGGTTAGTGTCGAAGTTCACGCTTTATGGATGGAGTATTTCCCTTTTTGAAGCTGGCTAACGTACAGCTTGGTCTTGCTGCCATCGGAACGGCGGAGCCAGACTTCTCCCGTGCTGACAGCCGTGATCAGTGCGCTGGAGGGGAAGAGAAAAGAATCGCGTCACAAGGATGCCGACCCAGCTGATCCAAGCCTGTCTGACGTGCCTGCAGTCCACTGTGCAAGTCCCAACTGGGGGGATCCCCAGCCCTCACCTCACGGGGCAGGTGGTCCTCTCCCCAATCCATGACCGGCCCTGAATTGTTCTGGCAGGACATTGGGTTCGAGTGCCCAGTGCTGGTGGACCAGAGCGCCATGCCACCCTTCACAACCACCAGGGTGTGCAACTATGGGCAACATCAGCATAAAGCACCAAACCACCTTCGCCCAACATTCAGATCAGGAACGGCTGGCTTTTCTCTAGCCCAGTGACACCCCGATTACTGTACTCCCATTGCCTCAGCAAGGAACTGGGAAGACAAACAGAAGCACGAGGTAGCTGATTCACTCCACACAGCCTGTGTCCACGGCACTGTGCTGAAGGTGGTGCACGCGGCCATGTATTCAAAGGATAACCTGTCAGCTTTAATAACGACATGCTGCCATTGTGAAGACCCCTGCTAGAAAGGGGGACAATTAAGTTTAGATGAGGCATCTGAAGTCAAAGGTTTACAAGGTGGACAGAGGTTGAGGGAGGGGAGTTCCACAGAGTGACTGAGAAAGGCTGATGGTCCATTGAAAAGGAAATGGTGAGTTTGTGTAGCTTTGTGAGTCAGATTCAGATTGATTTTTATAATCAAATGTACATCGAAGCAAACAGTGAAATGAGTTATTTGCGTTGACAACTGGCATGATAGTGTAGTGGTTAGCACAACACTTTACAGTACCAGCGACCCGGGTTCAATTCCCACCACCATCTGTGAGGAGTTTGTACGTTCTCCCCGTGACTGCATGGGTTTCCTCCGAGTGCTCTGGTTTCCTCCCACAGTCCAAAGGCATACCGGTTGGTAGGTTGATTGGTCATTGTAAATTGTCCTGTGATTAGGCTAGGGTTAAATCGGGGGACTGCAAAGGGCTTATTCTGCGCTGTATCTCAATAAATAAATAATATAACCCAAGGACATGCTGGGGTCAGCCTACAAGTGTCAGCACACTTAGGACAGCTGTTGTGCACGGCACGGTAACCGGAGCTCATATCCAAACCAACCTGACCACAATGCAGAGACAGAGGGATTGTGAGTGAGCGATTTTCTCCAGATGAAAAAAGGCAAAGTGTGAATATTGTGAAGAAGAAATGGGCCTCACATACTTAGGTTGGGCCCGCAGATGAGATTGTGATAAGGGCCTCCTATGACAGCTAAGTAAGGGCTAACCCCTCCAGGGGCACAATACACACACAGTATGAGCTAATTTCTCACTAGGTAACATCACTTAGTTAATCCTAAATTAGTGAGGGAGATGCTATCAGCCAAGATTCCTGTACTGAATGCAGTCCTGAGGGGAATGAATCCATGAAATGCTGCCTGAGTGAGTACATTAGTCAGGCAAGTACAGGATCGCTCTCAGCTTCCTCCCTTGCGGCCTCGCACCTGCAGATTTGGCAAAGATAACAGGAAGCACCCCTTCAATCTACGCTTTTACAGTGTGGGTGAGATAGGAAACACACCATCGTTAATTCAGAGTGTGAGAATGCTTACTGCGAGGGCGTTTCATCCTTCATTTCCAATACAATGCTCTGCCCTTTGGTGTACCAGTCTCCCTCGTAAAACAGTCTGCCATCTTCACACTTAGCCACGTACAAATGCTTCTCCTGCTTGGGCAGCACTGTTTGGGCCAGGGTTTGGTGAGGAAAAAAGAAATCAGACTTGTTACACAAGCTTTTCATCTCTTTTGTGAACTCAGATTCATTTTCAGTTTTGTAAAATCAATTTTGACTACCATGCAAAATTAGCATCTGTTACAACCAAGCACTGTCTACTGGAGAGCCCTCTCCAGAGACCGTTGTGTTTAAGTCCCACTCTGGGAATCTGGAGGAGCTCTGAGGGAATGAACCCCTTCAGCTGAATTCTAAAGACAGTCCAACACCAACACAAAAGGGTGCAGGTTAACCTTTCCCAGGTCGCCCAGCTTACCAGCACCACTACCAAAATGATGTTCGCCAGATGTGCTTGTGTGGCTTTGCCCTTTGCCAACAGTTCAAAATAGACTTGAACGTGAAGCTTTTTGGGAACGCTTCTGAAATATGATCGATGGCTTCCCTACCACAGACTGAAGTGATACTCGGAACTCCCAGTCTAGGCTAATTTTAACATTGACCAAAATTCAAAAATCTGAGGAGTAAAGGGAATTGTGCTTGATTCCCTATAGGTTAATTTGCAGGTTGAGTCAATGGTAAGAAAGATAAATGCGATGTTAGCATTCATTTCAAGAGGACTAGAATATAAAAGCAAGGATGTAATGTTGAGGCTTTACGAGGCACTGGTGAGTACTGAGAGCAGTTTTGGGCCCCTATCTGAGAAAGGATGTGCTGACATTGGACAGAGTTCAAAGCAACTTCATGAAAATGATTCCAGGATTGAATGGCTGGTCATATGAAGAGCATTTGATGGCTGTGGGCCTGCATTCACTGAATTCAGAAGAGTGAGGGCTGACCTCATTGAAACCTATCGAATGGTGAAAGGCCTTGATAGAGTGGATGTGGAGAGGATGTTTCCTGTGGTGGGGGGATTGGGGAGGGGAGGGGGGAGTCTAACTCCAGAGGACATAGCCTCAGAATAGAAAGGGGGGGGGGGTCCTCTTAGATCGGAAATGAGGAGGAATTTTTTTAGCCAGGAATGGTGAATCTGTGGAATTTGTTGTCACATGTAGCTGTGGAGGCCAAGTCTTTGGGTATATTTATGGCAGAGGTTGATAGATTCTTGATTAGTTAGGGCATGAATGGACACGGGGAGAAGACAGGAGATTGGGGATGAGGGCGAAAGTGGATCAACCATGATGAAATGGCGGAGCAGACTTGATGGTTCAGATGGCCTAACTCTGCCTCTTTATCTTATGGTCTTAGCTGTTACATTGAATCTACAAGTGAGGAGGTTGTTATGGTACAGTCTATAAGAAGATTGATTAGACCACAGCTGGAGCTGGAGTACAGTCCTGATGAAAGGTCTGAGCCCGAATCGTTGACTGTTTACTCTTTTCCATAGACGCTGCCTAGCCTGCTGAGTTCCTCCAGCATTTTGTGTGTGTTGCTTTGGACTTCCAGCACCCGCATATTTTCTTGTTTGTGGAGCACTGTGTGCAGTTCTGGTTGGTGCATTACAGGAAGGATGTGATCGCATTGGAGAGAGGGCAGAGGACTGTCAGCAGAACAATGAGGAAAGATTGTTTAGGGTGGGTTTGGTTTGCCTGAGGCAGTGGAGATTGGGGAAGAGAGGGGGAGCAGATCGAACTATACAAAGTTCAAAGTAAAATTTATTATCAGAGTAGATACATGTCACCACATACAACCCCCAGATTCTTCTTCCTATGGGCATACTCAGCAAATCTATAGAACAGCAACAAGAAACAGGATCACAAGAAACCGTGCAAATGCAAATATAAATAAATAGCAGAAAATAACCAGAGCATAAAATAACAAGATAAAGAGTCCTTAAAGTGAGACAACAGGAATTCTGCAGATGCTGGAAATTCAAGCAACACACATAAAAGTTGCTGGTGAACGCAGCAGGCCAGGCAGCATCTCTAGGAAGAGGTGCAGTCGACGTTTCAGGCCGAGACCCTTCGTCAGTTAGTCCTGACGAAGGGTCTCGGCATGAAACGTCGACTGCACCTCTTCCTAGAGATGCTGCCTGGCCTGCTGCGTTCACCAGCAACTTTAAAGTGAGACCTTCGGTTGTGGGAACGCCGGAAGTAGAATGAGTGTACTTATCCACTTTTGTTCAAGAGCCTGATGGTTGTGGGGTAGTAACTGTTCCTGAACCTGGTTGTGTGAGTCCTGAGGCTCTTGTACCTTCTACCTGATGGCAGCAGCGAGAAGAGAGCATGGCCTGAGTGGTGGTGATCTCTGAGATTGTACCGAATTATGAGGGTAGACAGCAGGAACCTTTTAATCATAGTGGAGTTGTCTAAAGCTAGAAGATAGTTCAGTTGGGGTAAAGGGTAAGGGGTTTAGAGTGGACTCAAGAGTTTTTTTACCCAGGTGGTGATGAACTGACCTCACCGTTGGGGTGGGTGGTGTAGATCATCACATTTAAGAAGTATCTAGCACTTGAATTACCAGGGCATTGAAGGCTATAGATCAAGTTATGGTAAATGTGATTGGTATACATGGCTCCTTCTGCATACAGCATAGTGAAGTGACTCTACATGAAAAGAGGATTCTTTATTAGTTACAGTGTGAGAACAACTTACCCGAGTCACTTAAGAGCTGTGCCGAAACTTTTGCCTTCTTACCGTGGGCTGCGTCAGAACCAGTACCTAGGAAGTAAACAAACAAAGACTAACTTATCCATGCTGATACGGAATGGTCTCCAACCACCCAGTTCGCACATTCACTGACACCCTTCACTCACCATCTGACTTTCTTTTCTGCTGACTGATGACTGCTTTCGCCTGCAAGGCAAAGAGGAGATTTACGACATTGTTCCATTCATCGGCACTGACAGATATGCATCAAACCCCCTCACACTCTCAGTGGCTTGCAGACACAACTGGTATTCAACCCAGGACAAACAATCCGCCAACTAAGAAACCACAAGGCTTCGACAGAGCCGATGTGGAGAAGGTGTTCCCTGTGGTGGGGGGAGCCTAAGACCAGAGGACACAGCCTCAGAATAGAGGGGTCTCCATTTAGAACAGAGATGAGGAAGAATTTCTTTAGCCAGGGGTGGTGAATCTGTGGAATTCAATGTCACATCATTGGGTACACTTAGGCAGAGGTTGACAGACTCTTGATTAGTCAGGGCATGAAGGGATATGGGGAGAAGGCAGGAGATTGGGACTGAGAGAGAAAATGAATCAGACATAGTGGAGCAGACTCATTGGAGCAAATGGCCTAATTTTGCACCTATATCTTACAGTCTTACAACCTTCCTCTGCATAACCTTTAACTCTAGCCCTCACTGCATCTCTCTGAAATGTCCGTCTAAAAAGCAAGGGAAAATGAAAAAGGATAGAATGGAGGTCGACCTTCCCACAATACACAAAGACAGAAAAGGGCTCCTATTAAGACCAAAATTCTTTTAAAAGAGCGTTGCAATGCAGTTCAAAATACATTTACTATCGAAGTACGTATAACGTATAAAAGTTTGAGATTTCTCTCCCTACAAGCAGCCACAAAACAAAGAAACCCAAAAGAGCCCATTAAAAGACCGAAAAACACTCAATGTGTAGACAGAGAAAGAGAAAAAAAAAACACAAATCGTGCAAACAATAAAAGTAAGCAAATAGCATTTAGAATGAAAGTGAGTCCTCAGACACGAAGCCCGGAGCAGGCCCGCAGCCTCAGTTCGCCATGTAATGGAGTAAACGTCGTGATCTGTCCACGTGACTGCAAGTACCCGTCACCAGCTCTACCAGTCTAGCTCCACGTATTATCCCACAGAAAGAAATGAAGCCCGACGTCTGTGCATGTCTGGGTAGACAACAGAGCATTGCACTGAAGCTTGTTGTACAAGTCAGAAATCCCTGGACTCCTCACATCACGTATGGTGATAGCTGAGAATTTGTGTGGACATACCGCAGCAAGGCAGGTTACAGTGGCAGTGCCTGGTAAGTGCAAGTTCACCCATACCCCATAGATCGGTTAACTCTCTGCCTTAAAGCTAAGGAAGCTGACCCAGCTGACTTAATGCTTGCGAGAAGAAGAAAAAAAAAATTGGAAATATCTATGTCAGATAACACTTGTGCAGAGGGAAATGAGTTTTTGCCCCAGGTTGTTGACATTTCCACAGAAGAAAGAGAGTGAGTGCTGAGGATGGGAGAATAGAAAGAACTGGAGAGGCTTAGGAAACTTAGGTCTGTGAGGGACCGACACAGCACGGATTGCTGGGCTGGCAACTCAGTGAGGGTTTGAGACCAGAGGGAGCTTGTTTTACCAAAACCACAGAGGGAGCAAAGAAACTGAGTGGGGATAATGTGAACAGTTAGTGTCAAAGAAATGGAAGATACTTTAGAGAATGCCAAGCACAGTTAGGGAGCAGAAGACAAATACTGATGGGGAAGCTGTATCCCGAAGGTCAGGAGCAAATTTTACCTTTTTGATGGCAGCCCAGTCCTCCAAAATATCAATATCTCGTAACATGTAGACTATATATGGACGTGCTCCAGCGTTAAGGAATGAAATCCAGAGGATGTTATGCTTTTATGTCTAGGAATACTCTTTACATTACCACCTGAAAAAGAGGGCAAGTAACACCCCAAGGAATGCCAGTGAGGATGAAATTATACCCAGCCTCACATAAATAATTAGATTCATTCTTCTACTCACTTTGCAGAAAAACGGGGCACCCAGTTTGTAGAAAGGAAGACAGCACTAACAACATCAGATTGTATAATGTTAACCTAGTTTTGGAAAGTGAAAGACAGTGGAAGTCAAGACTCACAGGGCTGGTGGGCTGTATCAAAGTACAGAGCACTTTGATACCTTCACCTCCTTCCCCTGGTTTCACACCATCTCCAGTAAAGTTCAAAGTACATTTATTATCAAAGTATGTATTTAATACTACCTAGAGATTCATCTCCTAACATGCAGCCACGAAACAAAGAAGGCCAAAAGAACCCATTTAAAAAAAAGACCAAACGCCCAATGTGCAGAGAAAAAAAATCACGCAAACAATAAATACAAGCAAATAGCGTTCTGAACTAAAGTCCACAAAGAGAGTCCGTCCACAGTCCCTGAGTTCGGTACAGAGCCAGCAGCGAGCTGAGTAGGCCCAACCCTCATCCTGGGTCCTGACACCCTGATCTTTTCAATCTGGCCTGGTGCATAGATCATCGACCAAACATGGGGTTAAGTCTGGGGCCTGGACCCCGCTACCTCGATTCAGCCTGGAGCCGACCTCTCCAATTTGGCCCAGCTGCAAAATAAACCCAATGCCGCAACCCGGACCAACCTGTAGGAAAGCAGGAATAGCCAGCAAATATGACAACCTGTAGAAAAGCAAGAGATAATTAGTCCACTAGCTTTACCAGTCCCTCTGCTGGGATATCTTTATTCTGAGGCACACTGTCATTTAATTTTTTAAAATAAATTGGAAGATTTTGCCCGCAGGACTCTATCGGAGGTCCAACATCGTGTAGCCAACAGCTGACACACAGAACAAGGCAGAAATGATCATTCATATTCCACCTTTCATTCCCTCTGAATTGCCAGAGTGCCTCACAGCCGATGAAGTGCCTGAGACGTGCAGCCATCGCTGCAACGTGAAAACGCTCTGGCCAGTTTACATATAGAAGGCTCCCACAGCAATACAGTGAAGATGAGTCAAACTGTTTTCCCAGCATTAGCAAGGTCAGCAGTAAGGAATCCCACTGATCTTTTGAGTAGCGGCTATAAGGAACTTTACCTTCACTCCAGAGTTCAACATTTCATCAGGGCTTGGCACATTACACCTTTCTCCTAATGTGCTCAAACACGCAGAAGGGAGGCTTGAGTCTTCCACCTCACTCAGCTGACATGTAAAGTCTTGCACAGACTTGACTATCAAATTCCCAATCACACAAAAAGACCCAATCTCTGATTCAAAAACACCAGCACCTCTTCTCCCAAGCTAACCCAGGTATAATCGCTCTCAAATTGTCTAAATATGCAAAACTGATCTGAGGACCCTTCTACTTCTTCCTTATACAGAGACTCGACCTCTCCTCCACCACACATTAATTCTTTAATTGAACTACAACCCACTCACCATCTCCAAGTTAAAGATGTAACTATAAGATTTCACAGGGCAACCTGTCTCTTTGTGGAATACATTATCTTGGTCTTATTCTGTCCCTTTCCCACTGCTCCCTTCACTAATACAGAGCTCAAAACTCAAGCATCTTTCCCCCAACTTTCACTTTTGCATGGTCCATATCTCATTCTTTTCTTAAAATCCATCTCAGGCGAAGAGTTGGCTTCGGATACCCATGGGCCCACCGACTCACGCAGCTGCGAACCACACCCCATCCTGCTCTGCTTCCTGCAAGAACCCCTCAGTTTCTCTGTCATATCTACACTGATGAAAAGACTTTGAGACGTCTTCCTTTTACCTTAACCAAACTTTTCTCTCTTCTGGTAATTGACACAGGGCACCAAACTGTGCCTCCTCAATTTCCTGTACTTCTCCTCCCTGCCAGAACAAGGGGCTTCCTTTGACCTAACCTCACAACCCACCCACTCCGCCCCCCGCCGGTATCAACGGATTATGCTCTATAATTTCTGCTACCTCCACCAGGATTCAGCCAGCAATATTATCGACATTCAACATTCTGAAGGCAAACCCTGTGACTCCCTGCTTTGCTCTTCCACCTCCACCCAATCGTTTGTGGTATTTCCCCTTGCAACCACAGGCAAAGCAGCACTTGTCTTTTACCTCCTTCCTTTCCACCACGCACTGTTAGTGTAATGTTATTACAACATCAGCGGCCTGGGTTCAATTCCCCCGCTGTCCATAAGGAATGTGCATGTTCTTCCCGTGACCGTGTGGGTGTCCTCCCACGTTCCAAAGACACATGAGTTAGTAGGTTAATTGGTCACGCAGGAGCAATTTGGCAGTGTAGACTCTTTGAGCTGGAAGGGCCTGTTACCCTACATAAATGGTGAAATGGCAGTAAGTAAGCAAGTCCCGAAATAAACAAGTATATCCAAGGATCCAAAACGACACAGTAGCATATGGGTTAGCATAATGCCTTACAATAACAGCGACCCAGGTTCAATTCTCACCGCTGCACGTGCGAATTTGTACGTTCCCCCCATAACCGCGTGGATTTTCTCCAGGAGCTCTGGTTTCCTCCCACAATCCAAACATGTACTGGTTGGTAGGTTTATTGGTCATTGTAAGTTGTCCCGTGACTAAGCTAGGGTTAAGCCAGGGGATCGTTTGCTGGCATGGCTCAAAGGGTCAGAAGGGCCAATTCTGTGCTGTATCTCAATAAATAAATAAACAGATAAAACATTATTTCCAGATATACTAGAAATTCATTTGCACTTCCATTACCTGCTGGTTACAATGTGATCTCTTCTACACTGGAGAAATCAAGCACCTTTCAGAACACCTCTGGGTGATCCTGAGCTTCCAGTCATCTATAATACTCCCAACTCTGATCTGTCTCCTGCCTCCTACACCATTACAAAAATGCACAGTGGGAGTTCAAGGAACAGAACCTCATTTTCCAACAGCGCATTCTGGACCCCTTGGGTCCCAAAAAGGGATGTAGGTAACTAGCCTCTTTCATTTTCCGCATGCTTTATACATTCAGTTTGTTCCTTTGTCTCCAACATCCAAAATAAAATGTTTACTCAGACTACTTTGATCTGAACCCTAACACAGACGTTTGCTCCACTTCTCTTTCAGAACCCTTTTTCTTTTCTCCCTCACATTCTACTAGTTCTGCTGTTTTGATCTCAAACTACGACTCTTTTGGAAATCATGGATGTTGTCTCACTCACTGTCTCATGGTCCTGGTTTGGTTTCCATTTCCCAGTATCTGTGAGGTTTTACTCCCATTCCCGACTGAGTTTTGCTCCCATTGTCTCTGCAGCTCCCATTCCACATCATTCCAAATGGAACTCAATCCATTCATTATGTGTGTGACGTGGCCGATCATAGTCCCATGACCATGACTGTTCTTGGCAAATTGGCAACTTCTTCTACAGAAGTGGTTTGCCATTGCCTTCTTTAAGCAGGTGCTACATCTTGCAGGGTGACCTGCAGGCTAGTGGAGGGAAGGAACGCCTCACACTTCCTTTGGTAGAGACATATCTCCACCCCGCTACCCCGGAACTCAATCTAGATTTGGTAAAGTCACAAATCTGCTGCTCGGTGGACATTCAATGCAAAGTTCAGTGGATTGGAATTGAATTAAATCAGTTCCTCAATTCTTCCCTGGAAATATTGGTTAGATCTTTGGATATAGTTATTTATTCAGAGATACTGCACAGTAGCAGGGCCTTTGGGCCCAATGAGCCCACGCCACCCAATTACACCCATGTGACCAGCTAACCTTAACATCAGATAATCTGCAGATGCTAGAAATCCAAAGCAACACACATACAAAAGTGTCCTGAAGAAGGTTCTGAGCCCGAAACGTCGACTGCTTACTCTTTTCCATTGATGCTGAGTTCCTCCAACATTTCATGAATGTTGCAATCAGCTAACCCCTATATCTTTGGAATGGGAGCACCAAAAGGAAACCCACCCTGTCGGAGAACGACCAAACTCCTTACCGACAGTAGATGGAGGATAGATGGCATACCCCTTTGGAGACGATGGTGAAGGATTACCAGGGAGCTTGATGGCATCAGGAAAGGAGGAAGCACTGAGAGGATGAATTTCTCCAGCTTTGGGACACCAGGACTGAAACTGTATGGGTGTTGCTGAGCCTTATGATATACAACTGCACTACACACTCAACGAAACATTTACAAAAGCTGTTAAATCGTATCAGCTGCTCCCTGACACATCTCTTCTCCCAAAAAAAATCTCATTCACAGCCCCCTTCACTTCATCAGCCTACCTTTCTATTGTGATCTCCCTGTACTCCTTGTGGTACCAAGTTCCAGATGAAGGGTGCAGATCACTGGGGGAGGAGGGTAATACGATGGACCTCAGCCACGAGCAGCTATATTTCACAAACTGACTGCTACTTTAGAAATGCGAAGAAGCACAGCGGGCGTGAAAGGATATCAGACACTGTCGCCACCTTCTTCTTCTTTTCTGGTTTCAGCGTGTCGGTCTTCTTCTTGCTCCGCTTCCCGCGAGCCTCCTCGTTCCACCATTCTATTGAAAATGGAAACTGGTGAAGTGAGTAGAATTACCGGAACCTGCTCTGTGTGCACACCGGGCAAAGAAAGAGCTTCAGCCCATCGCACTTTTTGTGTCACCGAACGCTATAACCTCCACCTCCAAAAATAAAAAGCTACTAATGTCCCTTGAATAGCTCTGGACTTCATCCGTCCATTCTCATAATATTCTTGGCATTATTGCACGAAGATGCTGGTCGGTTCTTGCCTCTTTGGCTAGGGTTATGCTTTAACTGGCGATGGCGATTCAGGGCTTGCCTTTCTGCCATCGGGCTTCAACTTAGCCTTTTTTCAAATCTGGCAGCTATGTTCTTCTGGCCCTTCCCAGAATCCCAACCCCAAGGGATAGCTCTTCTCTGCTCATTTACACCTCAAGCTCTGATCTGCGCAGAGCGCTGTTTGAGGTGTCTGGTTCTGTTCTCTGCACTCAGAGAGCTCACCGACATTGGAGCTGACTTCAGCTTTGGCGCTTCGCTCGTACTTTGTCCCTGCCACATCAGGTCTGAACTGCACACTGCAAACCATAGTTAATACTGGCTTTCATCCTGGTTCAGTCAGTCCAACTTTCAACATCAGAGTTTCCCCGAGTTCAAAATGGATCAGAGCAAGGAAGTTACAATTAGTCTCAATGCCTTTGGGTGAGAAAATGATAGGACCTTGTTATAATCGACAGCGCGGGTGGTCTTTGGAGGAGCAGAGGAAGATCTGACTTCTGAAGGACACTGCACTACCTTTCCAGCACTCACTGAAGGATAATCACACAGTCAAAATGGCAGATTCTCTTTGAGCTCCTGCCCGATCAGAGCCAACATGCTGAACTTAGGAGAGGAAAAAGGTGAAAACACTGACCGGAGGTGATGTCTATACTCTGCTTGTCCTCTTCCAGTCGCTGAATTCTTTCCAGTAGCTCATTCTGCATATTATCAAACAACAGCAGCTTCTCACTCTGAATGCACCATGGAAATAGAGAGAGAAATTAGCCCTTTGTGAAGCAATTCAGACAGAGAGCAGATAGAATAGGCAAGACAATTACACGGTGTGTGTGTGTGTGCGTGCGTTAGGGACTACCCAGGTACTATCAGGGGGCAATTGAGGGGTACCTCTTCAGGGCCTGGCCTGACTATGTTACATAAGCTGCCCAGCCCAAATCCTTTACTTCACTTCTCCAAAGCATTTTTTGATATGGTATTACATTGATGGTGTTGAGGAAATGCACTCTAATGATATTCTAGGTAACCTCAGTTGGGAAACTACATAGAGCAGAGTGGGTTTGTTGTTGGAAGAAGAGAAATAAAATTTCCATTTATGCATGGTCAACAAATCTCTCTCATCAATGCCCTAAACAAAACAAGAATATTAAAACAAAAGAGCTGGTACGGCTTGCTTACCTCCCCATGTTGCCGGGCTCCTTGCAGTTCACATTCGTACCTATTTCTGATCACCTCCAAACACAGATCTTTATATACACCTGTCCGATGCAGAATTAGGAAAAGGTTAGTCTCTCCTCACGGCAGCATGCTGAGCCCACACAATCACCCCCAACCAACCATCCAGAAACAGCGTGAAATAGGCCCTTATAGCTGTGCTGACCAGCCACCCCCAATTTAAGTGCAGCCTAATCATGGAACAATTTACAATGATCAATCAACTTACCAACCCTACGTCTTTGGGCTGGGGGAAGAAACCAGAGCACCCGGAGAGAACGTACAAACTCCTTAGAGACAGTGGTGGGATTTGAACCCGTCGTCTGTACTGTAAAGCGTGGCACTAACCACTATGCTCCCGTACCACCCAATATCAAACTTTGCGATTCATGTTAGTGGTTTATTTATTTATTGAGATACAGCATGGAGTAGGCCCTTCGAGCAACGGCACCCCGCAATCCCTCCATTTAGTCCACAGGCAATTTACAATTAACCTACCAGACGGTACACCTTTGGACTGTGGGTGGGAAACTGGGGCACCAGAGGAAACCCACACAGTCTTGGGGAAAATCTACAGGTGGCAGCGTGAGTTGAATCTAGGTCACTGGTACTGTGAAGCGTTTTGCTAACCACTACGCTACCATGCCTCACAAGTATATAATGTCTTCACGAAGCAGCGCTTCAAAAGGTGGCGTCCATCATTAGGGATTCCATCCCCATCACCCAGGACATGCCCTCTTCTCATTGCTACCATCAGGAAGCAGGTACAGGAGCCTGAAGACTCACACTCAATGATTCAGGAACAGCTTCTTCCCCTCTGCCATCCGATTTCTGAATGGACATTGAACCCATGAACACTACCTTACGACATTTTTATTTCTATTTTTTTTGCACTTCTTATTTAACTATTTAATATATGTATACATACTGTAATCCAGTTTTTTCTATTATCATGTATTGCATTGTACTGTTGCCACAAAGTTAACAAATTTCATGACATATGCGGTGATATTAAACCTGATTCTGATTATAGTTGTGGCAATGTATAGGATAGCACAGCTTGCACTGCCCTCTTGTCACTTGCAGAAATCCGCCTGCAAATGATCCAATTCACACGGTATTCTCCAAAGGAAGGAGTAATAGTGACAGGAGCAATCATTCAGTTCTACCAGAAGGATTCACTTCTCCCATCCTCATTAATCTCTGATTACGCAGATTGGTCAGGACAGTTTCCACTTCCCCCTTTTGTCATGAATATGCCCGGGTCTCGTTAGCTTTTACAGAAACCCATCCCTCACATTAGGTATCCTTACTTGGAGACAAAGCTGAGTGAATTACGATGCCAATGGACTGAAAAACAAAGTGCAAACTGAAAATATGTAAACCAGTGGAGAGGACAAAGGTGGGGTGGGGAGGGGTAGAGCCATAGAACAAAAAGTGATAAATTGCTGGGTTAAGTGCCTGCATATCAAGTATAAAGTTTCACTTTTGTGGCAGGACAGAATTAGGCAAGAAGTGCATGAATCCTCTGGAATCCTCCCAACCTGGGGTCCAAGGATCCCTTGCTTAATGGTATTGGAAGTTCGAAACCCCTGATGTAAAAGGAGTCAAATATCGTCTACTTTATAGGTTACCAAGTACAGTGGTGGGATGGCGACTGATGTATAACTTGCAAAGTAATTAGTTACGAGATCTAAGAGCTATGAAATAGTGGCGTTATGCAACTTTAACTTCCTGCGTAGTGAATAGGGCAGTGAATGTGTTGAGTGAAGAAATCTTCAAGGATGATCTTTCTTTGTCTATATGCTTCTTGTTCAACAAGGAAAGCTATTACTGGATGGAGTTCCGGGGAACGAAATGGATTGAGCAGAAAATGCCACTTTCTGGGAAGTTCCTGGGAATATCATGTGGCTTAGTTATAATAGTTTATGTAAAACTAACAGACATAAATAAAAGCAACACGCACAAAATGCTGGAGGAACTCAGCAGGTCAGGTGGCATCTATGGAAATAAATGAAGTTGACGTTTCGGGCTGAGACCCCTCTTCAGGACTGAGAGGGAGGGGGAAGACAGCAGAATAAAAAGGAGATGGGGAGGAGAAGGCTAACTGTAAAGTGATGGGTGAAGCCAGGTGGGTGGGAAAGGTCAAGGGCTGGAGAGGAAGGAATCTGATAGGAGAGCAAGTTGTTTTGTTATGTCTCCCCTCTCGCTGTAAAACAGGGACATCTCTTTTTCCTTATTAGGGAGAGAGAGCCTGTGCTATGTTGAACTACCAAGTGAATGAGTAGCCTTTGGGGTATTGCAAGTCTTTATTGATGCTTTGCTGCACGCTTGAGTGCTCGATGGGGGGTGCCGATGCTTTTTTGCTGGTGGGGGTGGGGGAGAGGGGTCGTTGCTTTGCTGCTGCTTGTGCGTGGGTGGGGGGAGCTGGGGGGGTTTGGGGTTCTAACATTTAACTGTCATTCATTCTTTGGGGCACTCCTCTGTTTTCGTGGGTGTTTGCGAAGAAAAAGAATTTCAGGATGTATACTGTATACATTTCTCTGATAATAAATGTACCTATTGAGGAAAATGGACCATAGGAGAAAGGAAGTGGGGGCGGGGGGGGCGACCCAGGGGAAGTAATAGGCAGATGAGAAGTAGTAAAAGTCAGAGTGGGGAATAGGGAAGGTGGGTACAGTTTGATTACCGGAAGGAGAAATCAATATTCGTGCCATCTAGTTGGAGGGTATGCAGATGGAATATAAGGCGTCACTTCTCCACCCTGAGGGTGGCCTCATCTTGGCATAAGAGGAAGACATCGATCAATGAATGGGAATCAGAATTAAAATGTTTTGTCACTGGGAAGTCCCGCTTGTGGTGGATGGTGTGAAGGAGCTAGACAAAGCAGTCCCCCAAACTACAGTGGGTTGTAAATAAATGCGGACCTGAAAAGGAAAGAAGGCCGAAACTTTATTAATGACAAACCATGTCTGATCGTTTAAGTTTTTCTCTTGATGGCCTTCTTGAAAGGTGTTGAGGACGAGGCAGCTGATGGTGAGTATTTGATGGAAGTACCACAGAATAGCCTTGTTAGCAAACAAAAACCTGTGGATAATAAGCAATACACACAACACCTGGGTAGCCTCCAACCTGATGGCACAGACATCAATTTCTCCAACTTCTGCCATTTCCCCCTCTCCTCTCTCCTTCACCATTCCCCATTCCTGTTTCCCTCTCTCACCTGCCCATCACCCATCTCTGGTGCTCCTCCCCCTTCCCTTCCTTCCATGGGTCTTCTGTCCTCTCCGATCAGAATCCCCCTTCTTCAGCAATCTCTATCTCTTTCACCAATCAACTTCACCCTTCCCCCTCTCCTGGTTTCACCTGTCACCTAGTACCTCTTTCTACCCTTCCCCTCACCTTCTTATCCTGACTTTGAATCTCTTTTTTCCAGTCCTGATGAAGGGTCTTGACCCAAAACATCGACTATACTCTTTTCCACAGATGCTGCCCATCCTGCTGCATTCCTCTAGCACTTTGATTTCCAACATCTACAGACTTTCTCTTGTTTGGGATAACAAGCAACATTGCCCTAGGATTAGGGAACAACGTGGATTTTGTTTTGACTGAAGGGAGGTGTGCGACAAGGTTTGCATTATTTGTGATACACGTTGATAGGAGATGGGATTGGTGTACAAGGGATAAATTTTTAATACTACCCGAGCGATACAAAACCTAAAAGCCAAGTGTCCGATGAAAGAAGATTTTAAGTGGATGCACGCAAGTTGATGGGATGCGCAGAGACATGGTGGAAGAAATTCAACATTAAAAAATGCAAAGTGATTCAGTCAGGTAGGCAGAAAAACCACGCACATTAGGTATTAGTATTGAGAACAAAAAAAATCCAGTAGTAATTGTGCATAAACTTTGAAGGTAGCAGGACTGCTGAAGCGTGTACTAATCCTGGGCTTTATAAATAAGCATCGAACAGAGAAACTAAGAATTTCACTAAACTACTCTGCCCCAGCTACAGGAATAAGTGGGTAAGAGCAGGGGGATGGGAACAATGCAATTGATCTTTAAAAAAAATGGACACAGACTCAGTGATTCTATGCACCACATTTTTTTTGATTACACATAATCTGCTTGCTTTAACCACTTAAGTTTGCTCTGTCAGATGAGTTAAAGCGTCAACTGGCCACGCCTAAAATTACCCCCTATCCTCACTGACACACAGTACTCAACTTGACAGGCCCGTACAGTAGGTGTGAGGTTAACTCAGAGGTGCCTCTGTTTACCTGCTACCTCAGTTCTGATTTTCATGTTCTTCTGCAGGACAGCCAGGGGCTCCAAGTACTCAGTTGCTTTCCCTGCGATCACCTCGTCCAGCTTGGCTTCCACCTGGCTCAGTCTCTCTTTGTACAGTCTGTAAAAGAGAAGCTCTCGATTTTACCCTCTGTACTCAGAGCAAATCCTCTGCCAACCTTTACCGAGCAATCTGTTAAACTGCAGAAAGTTATTTCTTTGCCGGGCTTCTCGCCCTCCTTTCCTAAAGATGCTGACTCTCGACGGGGAGTGAATTCCGCCCTCCAAGCAGCCATTCTTCGCCCATATGCGTAGTTAGTTAGTCTGGCTGGCTATTCAACTGCGGGCAGCATCGCGGCCCATTCTGACTTTTGTCCTTACCCAATCTAAAAAGGGAATTCCATTTTTAAAACACGATCCAGTGACTCCTGTATGTGCGCCACACCCTAGCCTCACACACATCAAGAACGCTCTCTCGATCTTTGGGACTGTCGAAGAATCTGTGCTCAGCAGGAAGCAACGCCTTCAGGAGAGGAGAGAACCAGAAGAGATTTTATTCAAAAAGAAACTAATCAGCGTACTGTTCTTTCAGATCCGTGAACTGCTTCTCCAGGTCTGACATCTCGTCCAAGCACTCGGTGCGGCGCCGCTCACAGTCCTCATCGTCCATCTCTAGAAAACGCAAAACACGGCCAAGATTAGACCAGTCGGAATAAGATGGCTACTTAGCTGCTCTGTCACCTGGGTGAAATGACTTACAATTTACAGCACAGGAACCGGTCACTCTGCCTGAGAGAGGTACACAAGCCTCTGCTCGCCTTACTTCACTTGACCCTCTCATGCACACAACCACCCTTTCTAAGCCTCGACATCTTTAATAGAAAGACTGAGTGAAGTGTAATGACTGCCACATATATAGCTATTCTGTACCACTAACATTCAGAGGCAGCTGTGTGGTAAGTGTGGATAAGTGTCCAGCTGCTACTTTTTTGTGTTAATTGGTTGGTGGTGTTGGAAACCAGTTTTTTTAATAATACTTTCTATAAGATTTGTAGTTTTTAAACAAACACGTGTATTTTTCACAATATGTGGAGGTTCATTCCCCACTAACAGGCAGCTGAACTAACAGTTCACCACCTTTCTCATCTTTCATTGGTTAAGTGTTAGTACATGACCCAAGTGATGTGATTTTTAATTACGTTAACTATAACTAGATTATTCCCGATCTAAGGAATTTCTTATCTATAAAAGTGAAGGATTTTTCAGGAGGCACTATCTTGGCTTCTTCATTCCTTTGCCTACACACCTCTTGGCATCGTTTCTCAGCTCTTTAAAAATGCTTTAAGTGGTTCTGTTTACTATCAGAGAATGTAAACAGTATGCAACCCGAAAAACAGAAGAACCCCAAAAGAATGAACAACAGAAAAACATTAGAAACCAATCGCAAATAAGAGAAAATCTGCAGAAGCTGGAAATCTGAGCAACACACACAAAATACTGGAGAAACTCAGCAGGCCAGGCAGCATCTATAGAAAAAAGTACAGTCGACGTTTCAGGCCGAGAGCCTTTGGCAGAACCCCAAGGACCCGAAATTAAACAGAGATCCATCAGCAGGGCGGGTGGGGACGGGAAAGAAATAGAATAGCTCATCTCAGAATACTGGAAGAAAGCCTCACTCTTCTTCCAAAGCCGCATGAAAATCAATGGAAAATAGGGCGTGAATCAGTATTTTTGCGTTTTAGTCAAATTACATTCAAGGACGTCGAGGCTTTGGAGATGGCGCAGAAGTTTACCAGGATACTGCCTGGTTAAGGGGGCATGTGCTATAACGAGAGGCAGAACAAGCTTGGATTATCTTCTCTGGAGCATTGGAGGCTGAGGGGAGATCTGATAGAGGTTTACAAGATTATGAGAGGCATAGATAGAGTGGACAGAGAATATCTGTTTCCCAGGTTTGAAATGTCTAATACCAGATGGCATGCGATGAGGGTGAGAGGAGGTCGTTTCAAGGGGGATTGAAGTTTTTTTACTCAGAGCGTGGTGGATTCCTGGAATGCACTGCCTGCTATGGTGGTGGAGGCAAATACATTAGAGGCTTTTAAGAGACGTTTGGATAGGCATATAAATGTGATGGAGGGCTATGGACATGGTGTAGGTAGGAGGGATTCGTTGTTGGAAGTGTTCTTAATTTGCTTTTTAGCTGGTTCAGCACAACATTGTGGGCCAAACGGCCTGTTCCTGTGCTGTACTTTTCTATGTTCTGAGAACAGGTACTTAATTTCATCAACCGTTGGTCAACCCAATTAGCATGCACCTCAAATCCTCTGCTTTAGTTTGCAAGGGGTAAACATCTTCAAATTCCAGGATTGCTCAGTGCAGCCTCGATTTTTTATTTGAACCTGTCAGGAGAGAAGATACTAAAGAGGAATGAAAAAGTGCCTTTTCAAGCATTAATTGTCTAGTTTCTGCAGATTTCACTGTTTTGGATTCATTTATTTCTTGTATTTAATTCGTGCCTTAAACAGTCACACACACAATCACTCAGGATCGCACAGGGGTACATTTGCACTTGCTGACCTGAGCTGTCCTCGCCCTCCTCCTCAGACGCGGAGGAACTGGCGCTGTCTTCATCCGAGCTTTCCTCATTCTCTGGGGAATCCTGCTCCATCTCCTCATCAGCCTTCTCCTCGTCCTTTTCTTTGTCTCTCTGCGGCTGCTGCCCAGGCATTGTCCTGCAAAGTAAATGTAAAACCAGGTAAACACACACACACACACTGACTGCTTACTGTCTTCCAACGTTAAACAACATCAGATCTGTGAAATGCACTCCACATAAACTGATCTGTTTTCCCCAATGTTGTGACAGACCGGTACACTCTGGTACTGTATCCCAGCAAGTAACTATCAATACTTATCCACACGTTCAGCTCTCTTGGGAATCTCAACAGTAGGGAAGGCACAACAGTGACTATGCTGCCTTGAGGTGCTTAAGGAGAGCTAATACGTCTCAAAAGTTGCTGACTAACTTTGCTCGATGTGCGACAGAGAGCATACTGACATATGGAATGACAGTGTGGTACTCTAGCCACAGCAAGACAAGATCATAAAGCTCTCCACGGGTGATTAGGACGGCTCAGCTCATCACTGGGACTCAACTACAGACAATCTACAGCTCGCGATTCCTTTGGCAACATTGAAGACCCATGCCATCCAGGACACTGACTATTCAATCTCAGAGGTCACAATCAGCTTTATTATCACTGACATTTATTGTTTTGCAGCAGCAGTATGAAAAGTACTCCAAGTCACGGCAGACAGACAGACAGAGCAAAAGAGGAACAGCAAGGTAACGTTTATGGACTAATGGCGGAAAGCAAAAAAAGCTGTTCCTTAAAATGTTGGTGTGCGTTCCTCCTCCCTGATGGTAGTAATGAGTACAGGCCATTTCCTGGGTGGTGAGGGTACTTAATAACGGATGACGGTTTCAGATGGTGACGACAGGGCATACGGGAACGACATTACAGTAACAACCTTGTACTCAATGTCAGTGAGACCAAAGAACTGATTGTGGGCTTTAGAAAGAGTAAGACTGTAACACATAGGAACAGAATTAGGCCATCTGGCCCATCGAGTCTGCTCCGCCATTCAATCATGGCTGATCCTTTTTCTCTATCTCTTCCTCAACCCCAGTTCCTGGCCCTCTCCCCGTAACCTTTGATTATTATGAGTATGAGGACACGCAGTCCCCTTTTATTGTCATTTAGTAATGCATGCATTAAGAAATGATAAAACAAAAAACTCATGACAAACCAACTTAAAAACTAACAAAAACCACATAATTATAACATATAGTTACAACAGTGCAAAGCAATACCGTAATTTGATAAGAACAGACCATGGGCACAGTAAAAGTCTCAAAGTCTCTCGAAAGTCCCATCATCTCACTCAGACAGTGAACCTCCAGCGCTGCCAACTTGCCAATGCAGCATCCTGGAAGCATCCGACCACAGTCCGACTCTGAGTCCGTCCGAAAAACTCCGAGCCTCCGACTACCTATTCGACACCGAGCACCAAGCACCATCTCTGCCAAGCGCTTCGACCCTGGCCCCGGCAACAGGCAAAGCCGAGGATTTGGGGCCTTCCCCTCCGGAGATTCTCGATCGCACAGTAGCAGCGGCAGCGAAGCGGGCATTTCAGAAGTTACTCCAGGTGTTCCTCCGTGCTTCTCACGGCTGTCTCCATCAAATCCGGATTGTGCACGTCCCCTAGTTACACATACGATATCATTCGGAACAGTCACGCGCGCTGTGTCGCACCGCCATCTTCTCCCTCCTCCAATATAGATTGGATGCTATATCCAATCAAGAACCTATCAATCTCTGTGTTAAATACACCCAACAACCTGGCCTCCACAGCTGCTTGTGGCAACAAATTCACCACCCTTTGGCTAAAGAAATTTCTCCGCATCTTTGTTTTGAAAGGACGCCCCTCTATCCTGAGGCTGTGTCCTCTTGTCCTAGACTCTCCCACCATGGGGAACATCCTTTCCACATCTACTCTGTCTAGGCCTTTCAACATTCGAAAGGTTTCAATGAGATTCCGCCCCCCCCCCCCCCGCAGCCTCAATCCTCCTGAATTCCAGCGGGTACAGACCCAGAGCCATCAAATGTTCCGTGTACAATAACCCTTTCATTCCTGGAATCATCCTTGTGAACCTCCTCTGGACCCTCTCCAATGCCAGCACATCTTTTCTGAGATAAGGGGCCCAAAACTCTTCACAATACTCAAGGTGAGGCCTCACCAGTGCCTTATAAAGTCTCAGCATCACATCCCTGCTCTTATATTCTAGACCTCTTGAAATGAATGTTAACATGGCATTTGCCTTCCTCACCACCAACTCAACCTGCAAGTTAACCTTCAGGGTGCTCTGCACAAGGACTCCCAAGTCCCTCTGCATCTCAGATTCCTGGGTTTTCTCCCCGTTTAGAAAATAGTCCACACATTTATTTCTACTACCAAAGTGCATGACCATGCATTTTCCAACACTGTATTTCATTTGCCACTTTCTTGCCCATTCTCCTAATCTGTCTAAATCCTTCTGCATCCTACCTGTTTCCTCAACACTACCTGCCCCTTCTTCGTATCATCTGCAAACTTGGTAACAAATCTATCTATTCCATCATCTAAATCATTGATATACAGCATAAAAAGAAGTGGTCCCAACACCGACCCCTGCAGAACACCATTAGTCACTGGCAGCCAACTAGAAAAGGATCCTTTTATTCCCACTCGCTGCCTCCTACCAATCAGTCAATGCTCTAACTGCATCCCCTTTATCTATCCTACTTGTAATCTCCTCAAAAAATTCCAAAAAGTTTGTCAGGCAGGATTTTCGCTGAAGGAAACCATGCTGACTTTGTACTATCTTGTCCTGTGTCACCAAGTACTCCATTACCTCGTCCTTAACAATTGATTCCAACATCTTCCCAACCAGAGATCAGGCTAACTGGTCTATAATTTCCTTCCTGCTGCCTTCCTCCTTTCTTAAAGAGTGGAGTGACATTTGCAATTTTCCAGTCCTCTGGCACCATGCCAGAGTCCAATAATTTTTGAAAGATCATTTCTAATGCCACCACAATCTCTAATGCTACCTCTTTCAGAACCCTAGGGTGCAGTTCCTCTGGTCCGGGTGACTTATGTACCTTTAGGTCTTTCAGCCTTTTGAGCACCTTCTCTCTTGTAACAGTAGCTGCACCCACTTCTCTTCTTTCACACACTACATCAGGCATACTGCTAGTGTCTTCCACAGTGAAGACCAGGGCCAGATTTAGTGGGGCCAGGGCCCCTGGGCTGGAGGCCCTGATGGGCCCCTGCTGACACCGAAAAATGCTGCTGTACCAAGCAAAAAAAGGCAAGAACAAGAGCAAAGGTCGTACTGGTCTAAATATCAAAGCTGTGGACCAAGACATTGGTTTAGTACAATACGTAGGCTATAAGCTTACAGGCCTTAAGAGGGAGGACAGAAAGTAATGCAGATTCTTAGTTTGAAGGACAGCATCTAAAGCATTCAAAAATTGACCTAGGCTTAGTTGGCTTCGTAAAGTTATGAGGGAGATGAAGTATGATGTACCCAATCTTAAATCCTTATTTAGCTATTGCTGCACACACCGTAGGCCTTATTTTTCAAACAATGCCAAAGCATTTTTATCTAGGTATTTTTCTCAGCCGTGTGTTCTGAGAAAGTAAAATAGAAATGAGAGACAAAAAGGCCAAGAGAGATGGCACTATGGCAAACTAGGAAACTTGACAGTACTCCAACAATCTTTTTGAAAAATGAGATCTAGGACATACTAACCTATTGTTGTACTGTGTGGTTTGCAGAGTAACGACCACTTATTACTTACTAAGTTTGTAAACAGTCAACTATTAACCTATTGCCACAAAAACAGGAACAGCACTGACACACAAGCCTAGGTATTTACAAAGTCAGATGCTTGTTTTTCAAAATTAAAGCTTAGTTCTTCTGGATTTCTTCGCAGCAAAGTCCTTGATCAGATCACTAAAATCCAGTTTCCGAACAAGATCACTTTCAAGTGACATCAGAGTAAGATGACTCAGCCTGTCCTGAGCCTATGTAGTTGCCGTTATCAGGCCTGCCAAATATGTCACTGGAGCCTCGGATAGCCAGTCCCTTCTCGACCAAAAACTTCACAACCACCAACACTCTTCTCAATACGTCGGTCCAGTAAACACACTGACTCAAACTGTTTTTGGAGTTCCGTACCTGTTCTTCCGCTGTCAAATTTGGAGAAAAAAAACATCTCTGCTGTTTGTATACTCGTTCCAAAGCTTTGATATCCACATCCTTATTCTGGCAGGACTCCGGCCCTTTCTTAGCCCAGTACGCTCGGACTGAATCATCCAACGTTTCCTTTCCCCAGGGAGCGGGATCAGTGCTGTAAGGATCCTCAGTAGCGGTAACGTTAACATTAATGGCAGCCCGACTTGGTTGTTTGGACCCTCTGTGGTTGGGAATCCCAAAGTCATGCTCTCTGCCTCTTCAACGTTAGCTGCTGACTGTGGCAAGGACGGTGGTCCTGTGCTAACGCTGGTGCTAGCACTAGCTGTTGAACAAGTCTCCGTTTGTCCACCGGTCTCGGACTGTGACAAGAGCCATGGTACTGCGGCATCATCGAGAACAGGTTTAAGAAATTCTGTCAATTTCAATGTCTTTTTTAATGCTTCTTTCTCACGGCCCTCTTTTTTTTTTGTTTCTTTTTTTCTTTTCTGTGCTCCACTCTCATATTTTTTTTGTCCGCCATGATGATAGCTACCTATTTTGGGCCCCTCTGCAGCTCGGGCTCCTGGGCTGCCTAAAGTCCGGCCCTGGTGAAGACTGACGCAAAATACTCATTTAGTGCATCAGCAATCTCCTTGTCTCCTGTTATTATTTCTCCTGCCTCATTTTCTAGTGGTCCTATATCCACTCTCATTTTTCTTTTATTTTTAACATACTTGAAAAAACTTTTACTATCCACTTTGATATTATTTGCTTGCTTGCTTTCATATTTCATCCTTTCCCTGCTAATGATTTTTAAGTTGCTCTCTGTTGGTTTTTAAAAACTTACAGAGTAAGTAAACTTATAGGCCAGTAAGTTTAACGTTGGTAGTAGGTAAGTTATTGGAGGGAGTACTAAGAGACAGAATCTACAAGCATTTGGATAGACTGGGACTTATTAGGGAGAGTCAACATGGCTTTGTGCGTGGTAGGTCATGTTTGACCAATCTATTGGAGTTTTTCGAGGAGGTTACCAGGAAAGTGGATGAAGGGAAGGCAGTGGATATTGTCTACATGGACTTCAGTAAGGCCTTTGACAAGGTCCCGCATGGGAGGTTAGTTAGGAAAATTCAGTCGCGAGGTATACATGGAGAGGTGGTAAATTGGATTAGACATTGGCTCGATGGAAGAAGCCAGAGAGTGGTAGTAGAGAATTGCTTCTCTGAGTGGAGGCCTCTGACTAGTGGTGTGCCACAGGGATCAGTGCTGGGTCCATTGTTATTTGTCATCTATATCAATGATCTGGATGATAATGTGGTAAATAGGATCAGCAAGTTTGCTGATGATACAAAGATTGGAGGTGTAGTAGACAGTGAGGAAGGTTTTCAGAGCCTGCAGAGGGACTTGGACCAGCTGGAAAAATGGGCTAAAAAATGGCAGATGGAGTTTAATACTGACAAGTGTGAGGTATTGCACGTTGGAAGGACAAACCAAGGTAGAACATACAGAGTTAATGGTAAGGCACTGAGGAGTGCAGTAGAACAGAGGGATCTGGGAATACAGATACAAAACTCCCTAAAAGTGGCGTCACAGGTAGACAGGGTCGTAAAGAGAGCTTTTGGTACATTGGCCTTTATTAATCAAAGTATTGAGTATAAGAGCTGGAATGTTATGATGAGGTTGTATAAGGCATTGGTGAGGCCGAATCTGGAGTATTGTGTTCAGTTTTGGTCACCAAATTACAGGAAGGATATAAATAAGGTTGAAAGAGTGCAGAGAAGGTTTACAAGGATGTTGCCGGGACTTGAGAAACTCAGTTACAGAGAAAGGTTGAATAGGTTAGGACTTTATTCCCTGGAGCGTAGAAGAATGAGGGGAGATTTGATAGAGGTATATAAAATTATGATGGGTATAGATAGAGTGAATGCAAGCAGGCTTTTTCCACTGAGGCAAGGGGAGAAAAAAACCAGAGGACATGGGTTTAGGGTGAGGGGGGAAAAGTTTAAAGGGAACATTAGTGGGGGCTTCTTCACACAGAGAGTGGTGGGAGTATGGAATGAGCTGCCAGACGAGGTGGTAAATGCGGGTTCTTTTTTAACATTTAAGAATAAATTGGACAGATACATGGATGGGAGGTGTATGGAGGGATATGGTCCGTGTGCAGGTCAGTGGGACTAGGCAGAAAATGGTTCGGCACAGCCAAGAAGGGCCAAAAGGCCTGTTTCTGTGCTGTAGTTTCTATGGTTCCCCAATCCTCTATCTTCCCACTAATTTTTGCTTTGTTGTATGCCTTTTTTTTCCACTTTTACAATAGTTTTGACTTCCCTTGTCAGCCATGGCTGTACTATTTTACCATTTGAGTATTTCTTCATTTTTGGAATACACATGTCCTGCACCTTCCTCATTTTTCCCAGAAACACATGCCATTGCTGCTCTGCTGACATCCCTGCCAGCAGCTCCTTCCAATTTACTTTGGCAACTCCTCTCATACCACTGTAATTTCCCTTACTCCACTGAAACACTGCTACATCAGACTTTACTTTCTCCCTATCAAATTTCAAGTTGAACTCGACCATATTGTGATCACTGGTTCCTAAGGGTTCTTTTACCTTAAGCTCCCTAATCACCTCTGTTTCATTACATAACAATACATTACAGTACAGCTGATTCCGTAGTAGGTTCAATGAAAAACTGCTCGAAAAAGCTATGTCTTAGGCAATCAACAAACTCACTCTCTTGAAATCCATTACCAACCTGATCTTCCCAGTCGACCTACATGTTAAAGTCTCCCATAACATTGCCCCTTTGACTCGCCTTTTCTAGTTCCTACTGTAACCTGTGGTCCACCTCCCAGTCACTGTTGGGAGGCCTGTATACAACTGCCATCAACATCCTTTTACCCTTGCAGTTTCTTAACTCAACCCACAAGGATTCAACATCTTCCGATCCTATGTCACATCTTCCTACTGATTTGATGTCATTCTTTACCAGTAGAGCCACACCAACCCCTCTGCCTACCTTCTTATCCCACCAATATAACATGTAATCTTGGAAATTCAGCTCCCAACTACAGCCATCCGTCCCCATGAAGGAATCAGAACTAAGGAGAGTGAGAAACTTCAAGTCCTGGGTGTCAATATCTCTGAGGATCTATTCTGGGCCCAACATATTGATCCTCTTCAGGAGCTTGAGGAGATTTGGTATGTCACCAAAAACACTTGCAGGTTTCTACAGATGTACTATTCTGACAGGCTGGTATGCAGTGGCTACTGCACGGGATCAAAGTAAGTTGCAGAGAGTTGTAAACTTATCAGCTGCATCGTGGGCACGAGTCTCCATCGTATCCGGGGCATCTTCAAGGAGCAGTGTCTCAGACAGATAGCATCCATCATTAAGGACCCCCAGCACCCAGGATATGCTGTACCCCCAGCATCCATCATTAAGGACACCCTCTTCTCATTGCTACCATCAGGGAGGAGGTACAGGAGCCTGAAGGCACACACTCAGTGATTCAGGAACAGCTTCTTCCCCTCCGCCATCAAATTTCTGAATGGACATGGAACCCATGAACACTACCTTGGAAATGCTTGGATTTCCAGTTTCTGCAGATTTTCTCTTGCTTGTGATTGAACATTTCTTCACTACTTTTTGATGTCTATTTTTGCACTAATTTAATTTAACTATTTAATATATATGTAATTCACTTTTTTTCTATGATTAGACTGCTGCTGCTAAGACAACAAATTTCATGACATACTCTGGCAATATTAAACCTGATTCTGATTCTAAGGCACCACCCGTTGCCGATGGGGAGTAGAATTGTGCCTGTGATGGGGCTGGCTGAGTTAACAGCCTCGTTCGATCCTGCACATTGGAGCCTCCACACCAGATGGTAATGCGACCAGTTAGAATGCTCTCCATGGTACATGTGTAGAAATTTGCCTGAGCCTTTGGTTACATACCAAATCTCCTCAAACTTTTAATCATGTTCAGCCACTGGCGGGCCTTCTTCATGATTGTATCAACATGTTAGGCCCAAAAGATCCTCTGAGATGTTGATACAAGGAACTTGAAGCTAGTCACCCTTTGCACCACTAGCCCCTCAATGAGGACTGGTAGGTATTCTCCCCAACCTCCCCTTTTGGAAGTCCACAATGAATTCCTTGGTTTTACAAACACTGAGTGCAGCTTTGTTGTTGCGACACCACTCAACCAGCTGATCTGTCTAACTCCTGTGTACGCCTTCTCATCATGATCTGGTGTCACCCGTGTAGAGGGAGTAGAGCAGCGGGCTAAGCACTCTGTGGACTCTGGGACAGAGATTACAGGGTTTGCCAGTTGCCATGTGTGGTACGATTCGCTGTTTTAAAGCGTGCACAAAGAGTGCTGAGCTCATCAGGAAGTGAAGCATGCTGCCATTTTTTGCTGTTAGGTTTTGCCTTATAGGAAGTAATGGCATGCAAACCCTACAACGGTTGTCATGGATCCAGTTCTGTCTAACTTCACACGGAATTGCCTTTTCGCTCTCACGGTGGACTTCCACAGGCACACCCGGACTTCTTGTGGGATTCTGTATCGCTGGTTCTTGAATGGCACAGATCTAGTCCTCAGTGGACTGCAAACCTCCTGGGTCATCCAGACCTCAGGTTCAGAAACGTTCAATATGGTCTCGAGGGCACACACTCATCCACGCAGGTCTCCATCAAGTCAGTGACGACTGTGGCATATTCATTCAGCTCCAGAGATGAATCTCTTAATATGGTCTTCATCATCATTTCAAAGTGCTTCTAAGCCTCCCTTTCCCATACCTTCACAGATCTCACCGGGGTGTTGCCGTCCTCAGACTCTTGGGAAAAGTAGAACAGCCAGGTGATCGGACTTGCCAAAGTGTGGGTATGGGGAGACATGGTAAGTGTTGTCGACGGTGGTGTATTCAGACATCCCACCTCTCCCGGAACTTCCGGGAGTCTCCCGCATATTGATAGCGGCTCCCTGACGCCCGCAAATTATATACAATACCACGGAAATCAATTTTTTTTTGAGAGTGAGTGAGAAAAAAGCAAGAGAGAGCGCGCGAGCGACAGAGAGAGAGAGAGAGAGAGCGAGCGCGCGCGCCATTGCAGAGAGTTCCAAAAAAATATATAAAACGTACGTCACCCCAGACTACACTAAAGTGACCCCTGCCTAATAGGGGTCAAAATAATGACAGTGTTGCTCACTGCACTGTTTGCAACAGTGACTTTTCTATTGCCCATGATGGGTTAAGACTGTAAAGGACATGTTGAGGTGAGTTTAACAGGTGTCATTCATTCATTAGCATAGCTAATGTTATTTAAACTAGCTGGCTAGCTGCTAAGAAGCTACTCTATTGCAGACATCCCACCTTTCCCGGAAGTCTCCCGCAAATTGATGGCGCTCCCTCCCTGAAATGAGTTTTTGCAGGGTGGGATGTCTGGTGTATTACTGATCAAGTATGCTGGCTCCTCTGGTGGGAGTTGGTCAGAGACTTGTTCAAGCTGTCCTTGTTGAAGTCCCCCACAATCACCGGGAAGGCATCTGTGTGCTCTCTTTCATGACTACTTATTGGGGTGCCTAGTTCCCACAGTGCTATCTTGACTTTTGCCAATGGTGGAACATACACTGCAAGCAAGATGATGGTGGAGACACAATGGATGACAACAGTTGTTCCAGGTTGAGGGAGCTGAACTGAGACAGAACCAACAGACTAGAGACTGACAGTTTTCTATGCACTAGTACAACACACCTGTTTAACTTGGTGACAAACACAATAGCAGGCCTGTATTTTGTTACAAAGTGAGGCGCACAGCCAGAAGTACAATATCAGTGGGTATGGGCATATATCAATATACCGTATCCGAGGCCTTGTCGGTCAGGGTCAACCATGGATATCGCACCCTAGCTGACTGGATACGCAAGCCAGCATGGTACGATATGGAGAGCAAGTTGTCGCCCACGTAGCAAGCACCCCCTCCCCACACACCTGAACCTGAAGGAACAGCGCAGACCGATACAGTTGGGCACCAGCAGCATCATAGTGTTGATCTCTACACAGGACTGATTAGGGGCCCCCACTCCAGATTTTCCCCCTCGGGGTCTACTCCCGAAGCCTTCCCCATGAGTGGGTACAGCCGCAAGGCAGCGGAGGCTCCTTCTCCCAGGTGAGCTGCCAGCCCAAATGCCTGAGTGTATGGTTATGTACTCCAGTTACATACAGTGACAGCCATGTGTCCACAACATTTGAAAAGCAATCCACAATAGTGAAAAACAGACCCACACCCAACAGCAAATAGTCTGTACCCCACTTATATGCTTGAGTATAAAATTAAAACCCAACCCAACCCAGGAACACACCCTCTGCCATCCCCCACCTGGTCAGCACTAGAAAACACCCAGGTAATTCTGCTCTGTATGCACAGCATGGGCTAACCAGTACTGCAATTACTCTCTGTACTTTTACAGACATGCCAGCCTGACAAACAGATCTTATTTTTCATGGCCAAACAGCACACGTCAATTAGACTCCATCATACCCAGGTTTACCAAGATAGATCATTTCTACACCCGTTGCAACTCAGTGACACGCGTGTACACGTTCTGTACCTCAGTGCCATCAACCACAGACGTGTACAAAAACGCACCTGCAGTGTCAGATACAGAACAGGATTAAGCACGACAAACAAGAGAAAGTCTGCGGACGCTCGAAGTCCAAAGCAACGCACACAAAATGCTGGAGGAACTCAGCAGGTCAGGCAGCGTCCATGGAAGTGAAGAAACAGTCGATGTTTCGGGCTAGATGTCCCGACGCAGGTTCTCGACCCGAAACGTTGACTGGTTACTCTTTTCCATAGATGCTGCCTGGTCGCTGGGCTGGAAGGGCCCACGCCCCATGCTTAAATTTTTTAAAAATCAATAATCCATCGGTCAATCAATAAACAGCATGACTTGCCACTTTTTAAATCAAAATATGATTCCAACTACAACATTAAAGATTAGTTTAAATTATAAACAAATAAAATTCAAATCTTAAAAAAAAACATTGATGTCAAACTTTAAAACTTTTAGACTGTTCTAAATTTAAATCAAACAGAATAATTAAATAAATTTAAGGACTTTTTTAAAATGGAAAACTTTGATGATTTTACAGTGAGACTAAGTACTTTAATTCCTGAATAAGTTCTACTGCATAATCACAATTTGAAAAGATTGAACATTTTAATTCAACTTTCATTGCCATCGTAAAGTAGCAACTATAAGCTTGTAATTTTGAATTGACTCAGTGAATTTTGACTTTTTTTTAAATTTTTGAAACATTTTAATAAAAAAGCTTGGAACATTTTAATTCAAATTTCATTGCCATCTGAAAATAGTAACTATAAACTTGCAATTTTGACTTTTTCTCTTTTTTGAGTCATTTTAATAAAAAAAAGCTTGAACATTTTAATTCAAATTTCATTGCCATCTCAAAATAGTAACTATAAACTTGCAATTTTGACTTTTTCTCTTTTTTGAATCATTTTAATAATAAAAAGCTTGAACATTTTAATTCAAATTTCATTGCCATCTCAAAATAGTAACTATAAACTTGCAATTTTGACTTTTTCTCTTTTTTGAATCATTTTAATAATAAAAAGCTTGAACATTTTAATTCAAATTTCATTGCCATCTCAAAATAGTAACTATAAACTTGCAATTTTGACTTTTTCTCTTTTTTGAGTCATTTTAATAAAAAAAAAGCTTGAACATTTTAATTCAAATTTCATTGCCATCTCAAAATAGTAACTATAAACTTGCAATTTTGACTTTTTCTCTTTTTTGAGTCATTTTAATAAAAAAAAGCTTGAACATTTTAATTCAAATTTCATTGCCATCTCAAAATAGTAACTATAAACTTGCAATTTTGACTTTTTCTCTTTTTTGAGTCATTTTAATAAAAAAAAGCTTGAACATTTTAATTCAAATTTCATTGCCATCTCAAAATAGTAACTATAAACTTGCAATTTTGACTTTTTCTCTTTTTTGAATCATTTTAATAATAAAAAGCTTGAACATTTTAATCCAACTTTCATTGCCATGTTATAATAGCAACTACAAGCTTGTAATTTTGAATTCACTGGATGAATTTTGACTATTTTTTAATTTTTGAATAAAAAAGCTTGGCACATTTTGATTCAACTTTCATTGCCATCTTAAACTAGCAACTATAAACTTGTAATTTTCAATTGACTGGGTGAATTTTGACTTTATTTTGGAGTACGAAAGAACCAGCTGGAGAAAGTGAAACAAACTTTAAGCTGGGTCAAAGACTAGCGAGAGATGGCGCCGAAACTCGAGGCAGCAAACCATGAAATCACCTCAAAATGAACAGTTTTCAGAAGGATTTATTTTTTTATATAAAAAAAAGCGAGTTTAATCAGAGAAAGATTTTAAAAGTTTTAAAAGGGAGGAGACTCACCGCTCCGAGGCCACTGCCGAAAGGGTCCAGTTTCCAAGCGGTGTGCAAAAGGGCAATGCGAGAAAGAAATATTACTTTGGTGATGGAGTGTTTATTTTAAAAAATATATATAGTATGTGTGCCTGTTTTGGCTAAGATTTAAATCTAGTTAAAGGAGCCGGACGGGGTGGTCTGCGCCTTTAAGAGTAACGGTCATCGGGCTCTGGAAGGTTCCAGGAGGCGCCGGCCTGTCCCAGTCGCGGCCGGAGGGGGTGGCCGTGCGTGTCAAATCACCCGTCGGTTTTCACTTTTAATCGCCTTTGTGATGTTTTATCCTTTATTAATAATTGATTAGGGAATGCTTATTGCTTTTATTTAATTCTCGAGAGTGAGGGGGAAGCGCTCCGGCAGTTTGTCCGGAGCTTGAAGGAACTTTTTTTTTCAAAAAAACAGGAAGGAGCTCGAGCTGAGGGTGGGGGCGTAGAGGATGGTGACTGACAGGCCGCTCCGACCAATCGGGAGGGCCGCCACGGTCGGAGGCGGGGTGGTGGTGTGTGACGAGGAGCGTCAGGAGGTCAAGATGGGACGTAGAGATCCCGCTTCGAGGTGCTGCTGCCCCCTGCAGTACAGGATGCTCGGCTCCCACGTGGTGCTGCCCCCTGCGGTACAGGATGATCGGCTCCGAGATGGTGCTGCCCCCTGCAGTACAGGATGATCGGCTCCCACGTGGTGCTGCCCCCTGCAGTACAGGATGATCGGCTCCCACGTGGTGCTGCCCCCTGCGGTGCAGGATGCTCGGCTCGCACGTGGTGCTGCCCCCTGCGGCGCAGGATGCTCGGCTCCCACGTGGTGCTGCCCCCTGCGGCGCAGGATGCTCGGCTCGCACGTGGTGCTGCCCCCTGCGGCGCAGGATGCTCGGCTCGCACGTGGTGCTGCCCCCTGCGGCGCAGGATGCTCGGCTCGCACGTGGTGCTGCCCCCTGCGGCGCAGGATGATCGGCTCCGAGATGGTGCTGCCCCCTGCAGTACAGGATGCTCGGCTCGCACGTGGTGCTGCCCCCTGCGGCGCAGGATGATCGGCTCCGAGATGGTGCTGCCCCCTGCGGCGCAGGATGATCGGCTCCCACGTGGTGCTGCCCCCTGCGGCGCAGGATGCTCGGCTCCGAGATGGTGCTGCCCCCTGCGGCGCAGGATGCTCTGCTCCCACGTGGTGCTGCCCCCTGCGGCGCAGGATGCTCGGCTCGCACGTGGTGCTGCCCCCTGCGGCGCAGGATGCTCGGCTCGCACGTGGTGCTGCCCCCTGCGGCGCAGGATGCTCGGCTCGCACGTGGTGCTGCCCCCTGCGGCGCAGGATGCTCGGCTCGCACGTGGTGCTGCCCCCTGCGGCGCAGGATGCTCGGCTCGCACGTGGTGCTGCCCCCTGCGGCGCAGGATGCTCGGCTCGCACGTGGTGCTGCCCCCTGCGGCGCAGGATGCTCGGCTCCCACGTGGTGCTGCCCCCTGCGGCGCAGGATGCTCGGCTCGCACGTGGTGCTGCCCCCTGCGGCGCAGGATGCTCGGCTCGCACGTGGTGCTGCCCCCTGCGGCGCAGGATGCTCGGCTCGCACGTGGTGCTGCCCCCTGCGGCGCAGGATGCTCGGCTCGCACGTGGTGCTGCCCCCTGCGGCGCAGGATGCTCGGCTCCGAGATGGTGCTGCCCCCTGCGGCGCAGGATGATCGGCTCCCACGTGGTGCTGCCCCCTGCGGCGCAGGATGCTCGGCTCCGAGATGGTGCTGCCCCCTGCGGCGCAGGATGCTCTGCTCCCACGTGGTGCTGCCCCCTGCGGTGCAGGATGCTCGGCTCGCACGTGGTGCTGCCCCCTGCGGCGCAGGATGCTCGGCTCGCACGTGGTGCTGCCCCCTGCGGCGCAGGATGCTCGGCTCGCACGTGGTGCTGCCCCCTGCGGCGCAGGATGCTCGGCTCGCACGTGGTGCTGCCCCCTGCGGCGCAGGATGCTCGGCTCGCACGTGGTGCTGCCCCCTGCGGCGCAGGATGCTCGGCTCGCACGTGGTGCTGCCCCCTGCGGCGCAGGATGCTCGGCTCCCACGTGGTGCTGCCCCCTGCGGCGCAGGATGCTCGGCTCGCACGTGGTGCTGCCCCCTGCGGCGCAGGATGCTCGGCTCGCACGTGGTGCTGCCCCCTGCGGCGCAGGATGCTCGGCTCGCACGTGGTGCTGCCCCCTGCGGTACAGGATGATCGGCTCCGAGATGGTGCTGCCCCCTGCGGCGCAGGATGCTCGGGATCCCTGGAAGTGCTGGAGTTGCATTGGCTTATTGTTTTTGGTGAGGAAAAAAACGGGGCTGTGATTGAGGAGATAGAGATTTAAGCTGTGGCAAGAACATTTTATGCAATGACTTATTAAGACTTTTCTACAGTTTAAGACCTACTGTACAGAAGAAACTGTGACTGAGTCTAACACATTTATTGAAATACATTTGGATGAAAAGACAAAGGATGTCTTTTAACATATGTATATAGATAATTTATTGATCACAAAGGAAATTACAGTGTAACACACATAAAGGTTGCTGGTGAACGCAGCAGGCCAGGCAGCATCTCTAGGAAGAGGTACAGTCGACGTTTCGGGCCGAGACCCTTCGTCAGGACTAGCTCTTCTTTCAGTTAGTCCTGACGCAGGGTCTCGGCCCGAAATGTCGACTGTACCTCTTCCTGGAGATGCTGCGTTCACCTGCAACTTTTATGTGTGTTGCTTGAAATCCCAACATCTGCAGATTTCGTCGTGTTTGCCTTTTGAAATTGCGTGTCAGAGTGGCATTACAAGAGCACAGATACACAAATATTAGAAGAGAAGTACACAGAATAAAAACTAAGTTACCTCAAGCAGTCTAACAGGAGGGTCATCACTTCCCCCGCTGTAGGTTGACTCATTATAGAGCCTAACGGCCAAGGGTAAGAATGACCTCATATCGCGCTCTTTGGAGCAGCACAGTTGTCTCAGTTTGGTACTGAAAGTGCTCCTCTGTTCAGCCAAGGTGGCATGCAGAGGGTGAGAAACATTGTCCGGAATTGCCAGGATTTTCTGGAGGGTCCTTTGTTCTACCACAGCCTCCAGTGTGTCCAGTTTGACTCCTATAACAGAGCCAGCCTTTCTAATCAGTTTACTGAGCCTGTTGGCATCACCCGTGTTGATGTCATTGCCCCAGCACACCACCGCATTGAAGATCGTACTGGTGACAACAGACTGGTAGAACGTGTGAAGGAGAGGCCTGTGTACTCCAAAGGACCTCAGTCTCCTCAGGGAGTAGAGGTGACTCTGACCCCTCCTGTACACAGCCTCTATGTTGGTGCCCCCCTCAAGTCCGTCATCCAGGTGCAACCCCCAGGTACTTGTAGGTCCTCACCACATCCACGTCCTCACCATCAGTAGTAACAGGGAGCAGTGCAGGCTTAGTCTTCTTAAAGTCCATCACCGTCTCCTTTGTCTGACTGATGTTGAGCTGCAGATGATTCAGCTTGCACCATTTGGCAAAGTCCTCCACCAGGGCTCTGTATTCATCCTCCTGTCCTCCCTTTATACACCCAACTATTGCTGAGACACTTGTAGATGACATGACTCAGTCTTGTATCTAAAGTCCGAGGTACACTGGGTAAACAGGAAGGGAGACAGTACAGTCCCCTGTGGGGCCAAAGTGCTGTTTACAGTCATAGTGTGTTATACTGTAGGATTTTAGTCTCCTTAAGGTCAGAAAATAGAATTATACAGGCCCACAAAGTTTCAGAATCAGGTTTCATATCGTCAGCATATGGCATGAAATTTAACTTCGCGACAGCAGCACAATGATAAATAGAGAAAAAAAACAGTTACTGCTATAAGTAGTGGAAAAACAGAAATTTAAAAAACGTGGTGAGGTAGTGTTCATGGGTTCAATGTCCATTCAGAAATCTGATGCAGAGGGGAAGAAACTGTCCCTGAATCGCTGAGTGTGTGCCTTCAGGCTCCTGTACCTCCTCCCTGATGATAACAATGAGAAGAGGGCATGTCCTGGGTGGTGGGAGGTCCTTAGTGATGGATGCACCTTTTTGCCTGACCTATTCCAATCTAGTGTTGTTCCTGTTTTAAGAGTTTCTTAAATGTCTGTCACGTAGATGCCTCTATCACCACTCCTGGCAGGGTGTTCTACGCTCTCACCACTCTTGTAAAGAATTTATCGCTGTCTTACCTTCCTCTGTTTTTCTCCTAAAAATTATACCCCTTTATAATAACCTTTACCGCCCTGGGAAAAAGTCTCTGAGTGTCCACTCTAACCACCTCTTATCATCTTGTACACTCCAATAAGTAACCTCTCTTCCTCCCTCGCTCCAAAGAGAAAAACCCTCGTTCACTCAACCTAACCTGGTAAGACATTCTCTCTTGCCCAGGCAGCATCCTGGAACTGTAGCATAGTGGTCAGCACGACAGTTTACAGCAGGGGTCCCCAGCCTTTCTCGCACTGCGGACCGGTTTAATATTGACAATATTCTTGCGGACCAGCCGACCCGGGGGTGGGAGGGTGGGGGGTTCAAGTCGGGTTAAACTCACCTCAACATGTCTTTTACAGTTAGGGTTGCCAACTTTCTCACTCCCACATAAGGGACAAAAGTAGCAGTCAAATCCTGACGAAGGGTCTCGGCCCGAAATGCCGACTGTACCTCTTCCTATAGATGCTGCCTGGCCTGCTGCGTTCACCGGCACTTTTTGTGTGTGTGTTGACGGGACACTTGTGTTTACCCCGAGAAAGACTACCATGACCATGAAGCCTTGCGCGGGCACCTGTGTGCGCATGTGTGACGTGCGCATGTGTGTACATGCCGATTTTTTTTCCCACAAATTGGTTTCGGCTTAATCTTCCCGACTATACTGTACATACATTGTTTCTACTTTATATAGGCTGTGTATTTATCATATCATTAATGCTTTTACTATACGTTAGTGTTATTTTAGGTTTTATGTGTTATTTGGTATGATTTGTTGGGTTATTTTTTGGGTCTGGGAACGCTCAAAAATTTTTCCCATATAAATTAATAGTAATTGCTTCTTCACTTCACACAATTTCGGCACAAAAGGTTTCATAGGAACGCTGTACGTTAGCGGGGGAAATACGGGACAAGGGCGGTCCCGTATGGGAGAAACCAATTTAGCCCAATATACGGGATGTCCCGGCAAACACAGGACAGTTGGCAACCCTACGTTCGAGTTCAACAGTGCGTGACAGGGAATGAGGAAAGGTGCAGCTGACTCATATCATTTCCTCGCGGCCCAGTAGCACATGCTTTGCATGTGGTTGGGGACCGCTGGTTTACAGTACTGACAAACTGGGTTCAATTTGCCTGCAAGGAGTTTGTACGTTCTCCCCGTGATCGCGTGGGTCATTGTAAATTGTCCAATGATTAGGATAGCTGGGTTCAAAGGCCCTGCTCCCCCCATATCTCAATAAATATAAATGAACAAGAGAAAACCTGCAGATGTTGGAAATCTGAGCAACACACACACCAAATGCTGCAGGCCGGGCAGCGTCTGTGGAAAAGAGTAAACAGTCGATGTTTTGGGCCGAGACCCCTCGGCTGGCCTGGAGAGAAAAAGCTGAGGAGTAGATTTGAACGGTGGAGGGAGGGGAGAGAGAAGCACCAGGTGATGGGTGAAACCTGGAGGGGGAGGGATGAGGTTAAGAGCTGGGACGTTGATTGGTTAAAGTTCCAGAAGGCCATGGAAGAAAGAAAAGTTGGGGAGGAGCACCAGAGGGAGGCAAGGAGATAAAGTGAGAGAGGGAAAAGGGGATGGGAAATGGTCAAGGAAAGGGGGGGACATTACCAGTGGTTTGAGAAATCGATGTTCATGCCCAAAGGTGTTGTCCCTCCGATAAATAGATTTCCTCTGCACCAAAAGTTTCCACATCCCTATAACGAGGTGACCACCCTATAACGAGGTGACCAGACTGAACACAGTATTTCAAGTGGGAAGTGTATCACGCCAAGTTAAGGAAGGACAAACCTGATTTGGAGATCATTATGGACTCGACTCACTGAATCCAGGGATGAGAGGACTGAATTGGGAAGGGGGTGACAAGAATTAGTCTACTCACCAGGGTTCAAAAGAATAGAATTTAGATAACCACATGTCCCCTCCTTGAAACACAAGACCAAAGTTGTAAAAGCCGTTGGTGAGGCCTAGTTTGGGGTATTGTGTGCAGTTTTTGGTCACCGACGGACAGAAAAGATGTAAGTGTTGAGGGAGTACAGAGAAAATTTACAAGGATGCTGCCAGAGTTATAAGGAAGATTAAATAGGTTAGGATTTTATTCCTTGGAACATAGGAGAGGAGATGATAGAAGCATACAAAATTATGGGGGGTATGGACAGGGTAAATGCAAGCAGCTGTTTCCGCTGAGGTTGGGGTGGGACTACAACCAGAGGTCATAGGTTAAGGGTGAAAGCTGAGAAGTTTAAGGGGAACATGAGGGGAAACTTCTTCACTCAGAGGGTGGTGAGAGTGTGGAACGAGCTGCCAGCACAAGTAGGGCATGCGAAGTTTGGACAGGCACATGGATGGTAGGGGTATGGAGGGCTATGGTCCTGGTGTAGACGATGGGAGTAGGCAGTTTAAATGGCTTGGCACAAACTAGACGGGCCGAAGGGCCAGTTTCTGTGATGTACTTTTCTATGTCTCTATTAGGAGGGGAAGTTCCGAGTACCCTCACACTGGGGAGTCTAGAATTAGGCCACACATTCTCAGACATTTTCATCTAAGAAGTTTGTTCCTTTAGAATTCTTCTATTAGGAGTATATGTTCAGTCATTGGGTACCCTTAGAGTTGATGGGGGGGACGTAAGGAATCGAGGGTATGTAGGGATCTGGTGAGAAGTTGGTTTGAGGGACTGAATCAATTATCAGAACTATGCCTACTCCCGTTTATGCAGTTTTGTTTGAAGTGTTTGTTGCAAAGTGCCTTTGCGCCTGTTGTTGAAGTCCGAAGGGTTCCTAAGGTTGTTATAGCCACAGGGTGGAAATGGGGAACTGTTGCGTTCTGTGTTTTACCGAGACATGGCTTACTCAGAGCCAGATAACGGCAATCAGACCTGAAGGTCTCAATACACAAGATGGACCAATTTATTGATCGGGAAAAGGCAAAAGGTGGAAAAGTGTGTTTCATGATAAACTCTCTTGTGGTCCTCCGATGTGGCTGTTTTGTCGTACCCCGTCACTGAAATGTTCCCACAGCCTATAAACTCATTTTCGAAGACTCTTCATCTCATGTTCTCAATATCTTTGCTTTTTCACTATTATTGTTTTTTCTCTTTGTACTTGCACAGCGGCAACATAGCATCCCCACTGCTCAATGACCCTAACCCATACGTCTCTACATATGTAAACTGGGGGAGAACGTACAAATCCTTCCAGACGATGGCGGGAATTGAACCCCGCGCAGTGATCGCTGGCACGGGGAATGGTGGTAATTTGCTGCCACAATAGTTCTGTGGGTTCTGAGGTGACTTGCTTTTTCAATCTTTTTATTAAGTTTCATAAAGCTCAGCGGGAGGAGAGAGAGCAGCGCACCGCGCGTGCGCAGCCCTCCGGTGAAAAATGATAACGTATCCATTAAATAAGGGCCGTGGACAATTCTGATTTGATGGAGACAGACGTGAAAGCACAGAGGGACATCTGGAGAAATTTCTGAAACGCCCATTCGCTGCTGTCGTTACTACGCGATCATGAATCTTCCGGAGGGAAGGCCTTAAAATCCCCGGCTTTGCCTGCTGTTGGCGGCCGAGATTGAGGTCGAATCACTCAGGTAGAGATGGTGCTCGGTACTCGGTGTCGGAGAGCTGATCGGAGGTTCAAAGTTTTCGGATGACTCAGAGTCAGACTGTGGACGGGCATGGCAGGGAGAGTTTTTCTTCCTTCTCCCGTCTGCGTGAGATGTGGGACGTTTGAGAAACTTTGCACTTTTTACTGTGCTCATGGACTGTTCTTCATCAAGTTATGGTATTGTTGCGCTGTTGTAACTATATGTTATAATTATGTGTTTTTTGTTAGTTTTTCAGTCTTGGTCTGTCCTGTGTTTCTGTGATATCACACTGGAGGAATATTGTATCATTTCTGAATGCATGCATTACTAAATGACAATAAAAGAGGACTGCGTGTCCTCATAATCTAATCTATTAATATACATAACAATATTAATGATACAAAGAGATCGGTATACCCTTGATAATGGTTAACATATACAAACATAATTCGAGTAAAATATATAATTCAAGCCTCCCAATCTCTAAGTAATTGAACATGGAAAAGGGGGAACGTCGACTCAGACCATGAGGGGCCTGCATCAGGCATTTTCATGCCTTACAAGGTGCAGATTGGAAGTCTGTGTGGGGCGCCACTCCTCGCACAGACACTAGAGCAACGTGTGGTTAAGTGCCTCGCTCAAGGGCACAAACACGCCGCCACAGCTGAGGCTCGAACTAGCTACCTTCAGATCACTAGACGAATGCCTTAACCACTTGGCCACGTGCCCAACATGAAAAAAAGAATTTTATAAAGAACCCTCTAAACTAAAAAAAAACAAAACTGGGGTGTTCTATTCCCACGGATAAGAACATTATTTGTCATTAACTCCGCTCCTCTATAGATAAACAAAAGATTATTTTTTAAAAAGGGTTCTGAAAGGGGCAGCTTACACCATAAGAAAATGTTGAATAAATGGTCTCCAGGTTTCTTCAAATTTAACTGAAGAATCAACCATACCACTCCTAATTTTATTCCAGGTTTAAACATAATATAGTTTGAGAAAACCATTGAAAAGTAGTAGGAGGATCAGAATCTTTCCATTTAAGTAAGATGGATCTTTTAGCTATTAGTGTAACAAATGCAATCAAACAGCAAGCTGAAACGGATAAATGACCAACATCTGTCACCGGTAATCCAAAGAGGTGAACTGCTAAATCCCAACTCAGCATTCTGAGACCCAGGTGGAACTTGACAGGGCGGCTGGGTAGACAGGACTATCGTGCATTCCTTGCTGTTTCTGATTGGACTCCCATGTGCTCCTGCTGTGTGTGCGCCTTCAAACGTTACAGCGGGAAGCTGGCGAACCATTCATGCGGCCGCTCCCCGTTGAGTACTCGCAGAGTGAAGGAACTCGGCCGACGCGGCGAAGGGGAGAGCAGGCTTCAGGGTCGGATGCTTGGCCGTACGTTACTTGAGGCAATGATGGCATGTCCTCGTGACTCCCTTCTCGCACAGAGAGGCTGCAGAGTGTCCAACTGTTGCATCGAATAGGTGATGCAGAGGGGCTTAGTGGGCCTTAGATCGGAAGCCGAAGCCCGGGTCTGCGAGTCCTCCAGGCCCAGCGACTGCGAATCCACGAGACAGCTGGAGGCTGACGACGAGGGTCTGTTCTGGGGTCGAAGACTGTGTACGTGCATCAATGTGTGGGAGGGAGGGAGGAACGGGGCTTGATTCACTACTGATGCTTCTTGCTGTTTCTTCAGAACATAGAACGTAGAAATCTACAGCACATTACAGGCCCTTTGGCCCACAATGTTGTGCCGACCATGAAACCTACTCTGGAAGCTGCCTAGAATTTCCTTAGTGCATGGTCCTCTATTTTTCTAAGCTCCATGTACCTATCTGAGAGTCTCTTAAAAGACCCTATTGTATCTGCCTCCACCACTGTCACTGGCAGTGCATTCCACGCACCCACCACTCTCTGTGTGAAAAGCTTATCCCTGACATCCCCCTCGTACCTACTTCCAAGCACCTTAAAACTGTGCCCCCTCGTGTTAGCCATTTCAGCCCTGGGGAAAAGCCTCTGGCTATGCACACGATCAATGCACCTTATACACCTATCAGGTCACCTCTCGTCCTCCGTGACTCCAAGGAGAAAGGGCCAAGTTCACTCAACCTATTCCCATAGGGCTCGCTCTCCTTTCCAGGCAACACCCTTTGTGACCTGTGTTTCTGCCGAGCATTGTGGGCATGCTCTGTTGGTGCCACATGTTTGAGTGTGTTGTTAAGGAAAAACTGACACGTTGAAGATTCAAAAAACTAAATTTATTATCAAAGTACGTATGCAGTATTCAACCCTGAAATTCATCTTCCCCACAGACGGCCATGAAATAAAGAAAAACCATAGAAACAACCCGTTCAAAGAAAAACATCAAACTCCCCCTCTCCCCCATGCGCAAAAAAGCTCATGCAAACCGTAACCCAAAAAAACAAGCGCTAACACAGAATATAAAACACAAAATCAAAAGGCATATTTCAGTTCAGTTCAGCTCAGTGTTCATTATCCGCAGGCCGCCCCAATTCAAACATCTTCCAAACGTAATAACAGAAAAAGAGTGGCCTGAGCTAGAACACATCGTAAACCTGGATTAGAGTCCAAATGTACAACTCATGCCAGTTAAACCTTGCTCCAGCAACGTCTGCCGACAGCATCGAAAGAGAGAGAGATCACTCGAAAGCAAGGACCTTCCCTCAGGAGCGGTGAGCGAGAGAGAGAATGTTTCATTAACCAGAGTCCGAACCTGAATCTCAAATTGGACCCTTTCCCTCCCATCCATGTCTCTTCCAAGGCATCTTGGCTCAGCATTGGAAAGTGTTATCTAGAAGGTGTCATGTCGGATGATTGATACGTTTGCCCTTGGCATCGAGACGTCACGGTAGCGGAGTTGTTAGCATAACGTCTTCACAGCACCAGTGACCCGGGTTCAATCCCACCGCTGTCTGTAAGGAGCTTGTATGTACCCTCTGGTCCTGCCCGCTTGGGTTTCCTCCCACAGTCCAAACACGTACATACAGGTGGGTAGCTGAATTGGTCACACAGCTGTAATTGGGCAGTGTGGGCGCTATGAAGGACCTGTTACTGTGCTGTATCTCTAAATATAGCTGAAAATTTGCTATGTCACCAAAGACGCTCGCAAATTTCTACAGATGGACTGCGGAGTGCATTCTGACTGGCTGCATCACCGTCTGGTATGGGGGTTGGGGAGGGGGCTACTGCACAAGATTGAAAACAAGTTGCAGAGAGTTGTAAACTCAGTCAGCTCCATCATGGGCACCAGCCTCCGTAGTATCCAGGACATCTTCAAGGAGCGATGCCTCAGAAAGGCAGCGTCCATCATTAAGGACCCCCACCATGCCTTGATCTCATTGCTACCATCAGGGAGGGGGTACAGCAGCCTGAAGGCACACACTCAGCGATTCAGGAACAGCTTCTTCCACTCTGCCATCCAATTACTGAGTGGACATTGATATATATGTGTGTGTGTATATATAAACATATAACATAACATATAACAATTACAGCACAGAAACAGGCCATCTCGGCCCTTCTAATCCATGCCGAACTCTTACTCTCACCTAGTCCCACTGACCTGCACTTAGCCCATAACCCTCCATTCCTTTCCTGTCCATATATCTATCCAATTTAACTTTAAACGACAACATCGAACCTGCCTCAACCACTTCTGCTGGAAGCTCGTTCCACACAGCTACCACTCTCTGAGTAAAGAAGTTCCCTTGTGCCACTTAATTAATTTAACTATTTGTGTGTGAGTATATTTTACAGGAAGTAGGTGTGTTGTGTGTGTCTCTCTCTCTCATATATATATATAAAATTTACTGTAATTCACAGTTTTTTTCCACTATTATTATGTACTACATTGTACTGCTGCCGCAAAGTTAACAAATTTCAGAGCATACGCCGGTGATATTAAACCTGATTCTGATGCTGATAAATTAAATCTAACTCTACCCTTATAGTTTTTACACCTGGCCCGTGCACAGGAAGGTCCAGGCCGCAGTGAGTCCTAGTGCAATGAAAGAAGGACGTGCATTACTACAACGCCTTTCACCACCTCAGGATATCCTGAAACTCCCAGTCACTACTGCTCGAGTGTGGTTGCCCGGTTGCTGCAACAGTTTACACCCGGCCAGCCAGGGTTTGAGTAATCTGCTTGAATGTTCCTGTTGGCCACAAACGATCTTTCTCACCCCTCCCCTGAGACTGTAACTAGGAGAAACATCTAACTGCGATACAGAAGTGCTGAGAGTCTCCCCTTCGCACCCCACCCATTTTTTTTTAGATTAGATTATGAGGACACTCAGTTCTCATTTATTGTCATTTAGAAATGCATGCATGCATGATGAAATGATACAATGTTCCTCTAGAGTGATATCACAAAAAAAACAGGACAAACCAAAGACTAACACTGACAAGACCACATAATTATAACATATAGTTACAGCAGTGCAAAGCAATACCATAATTTGATAAAGCGCAGACCATGGGAACGGTAAAAAAAGAGTCTCAAAGTTCCGATTCACTCCCGATAGTCCCTGATAGCTTTCGGCAGAAGGGAGAAACTCTCCCTGCCATAAACCTCCAGGCACCGACAACTGCCGATGCATTGGAAGCACCCGACCACAGCCGACACTGAGTCCGTCCGAAAACTTCGAGCCTCCGACCAGCCCCTCTGATACAGCCTCCTGAGTGCCATCCTCTGCCGAACGCCTTCGACCCCGCCCCGGCTGCCGAAACAAGCAAAGCCGAGGATTCGGGGCCTTTTCCTCCGGAGATTCCAGTTACCACACAGTAGCAGCGGCAGCGAAGCGGGCATTTCAGAAGTTTCTCCAGATGTTCCTCCGTGCTCTCACGCCTGTCTCCATCAAATCAGAATTGTGCCGGTCCCCTACTTGACAGATAACAGATATCGTTCACCGGAGTGGCCGCGCGCGCTGCGTCGCGCCGCCATCTTCTCCTCCTCCCGATTAAGCTCCTCGCCGTGTTTCTGAGGTCTCTTTGAGACTACGATGCCACTGCTGTTTCCTCCTCTGGCCCCCTGCTCCCATTCAACTGCCCCTTCTGCAGAGCCAAGTGCCCGCGGGAGCTCAGGGGACAGGGAGCACGCTTTTAAAGATTTATTTTTGCATTGAGCCGAAGTTTTGCCATATGCAGTGCATGGATGGTCTGTATTTGACTACTTTTATGCCTTTCATGTCTGTTTTTCATCCTGAGTGTGTTAATGGAACTGTTGGAGCCTGCGATCTGCAGCTTGGAGATTGTTCGGGTAATCCAAGGTGCTGCTGGCTCCAAGGAGATTCCGGGAGGCAGTGAGGGCAGGCCTCGAAGCGAAGAGGCCGATGTTCGACGAGGGAGTTTGAAACACCGAGGTGGAGGCAGAGTGCCTGCCTTCTGGTCGCTGGTGGGGTCACTCTGCTGCAGAGAGGGGAGCCTGTGGGGCCTGGAGGATGCTATCAAGGTTTTCTGCATTTAGGGTTAGGATTGGATTTGGACTATGAACTTTGGACAGTTTTTCAGTCTTAAAATTCCTTAAATTCTGTGGTTTTGCTCATTCTTACTCTTTTTTTGTGTGGAGGAAGGAGATTTGGGGATCAATATTCTTGTGATTTTTTTTTGTGAGTTTTTTTTGTGCGAGGAGGGGAGGATTTGGGGGTCGATGTTCTTGTTAATTCAAACCATGCACGTATATAAGATTATTAAGGGATTGGACACGCTAGAGGCAGGAAACATGTTCCCGATGTTGGGGAAGTCCAGAACCAGAGGCACAGTTTAAGAATAAGGGGTAGACCATTTAGAACGGAGTTGAGGAAAAACTTTTTCACCCAGAGGGTTGTGGTTCTGTGGAACGCTCTGCCTCAGAAGGCAGTGGAGGCCAATTGTCTGGATGCTTTCAAGAAAGAGTTAGATAGAGCGCTTAAAGATAGCGGAGTGAAGGGATATGGGGAGAAGGCAGGAAAAGGGTACTGATTGTGGATGATCAGCCATGATCACAGTGACTGGTGGTGCTGGCTCGAAGGGCTGAATGGCCTACTCCTGCACCTATTGTCTATTGTCTATAGCCAAATGAAACATCTTTCCTCTGGGGCTAAGGTGTAAAGGCACACCCAGCACGTATAGTTACAATGTAATTATAGCACAAAAGGGCTGGAGACGGAGCCACGGTTATGACTTGAGCATTGAAGCAGAGGACATCTCTCTCAAGGCTGAAATTAAAAATGTCACTGTTATGCTTTGCAACTTCAAAGCGTTGAACAACTCGAAAGGAAGGCTCAGGTGTGCGAAATGTTAGTCCAACTTCGACTTTACTTTAAGCGAGGCACGCACGTATCACGTGGTAGCATATGCAGTTACATATAACTGGTAATTAATTATTTAAATGAACAAAGAATGCTTAATCAAACTATATATATCTCCGGAGGGGAAGACCCCAAATCCTTGGCTTTGCCTATTGCCGGGGCCAGGGTCAAAGCGCTCGGCAGAGATGGTGCTTGGTGCTCGGTGCTCGGTGTCAGAGGGCTGGTCGGAGGCTTGAAGTTTTCGGACGGACTCAAGAGTCGGCTGTGGTCGGGTGCTTCCAGGGTGCTGCATCGGCAAGTTTGCGGCACTGGAGGTTCATGGCAGGAAGAGAGTTTCTCTTCCTTCTACCGTCTGCGTGAGATGATGGGACTTACAAGAGACTTTGAGATTTTTTTTACCACGCCCATGGTCTGTTCTTCTATCAAATTACGGTACTGTTGTAACTATATGTTATAATTATGTGGTTTTTGTCAGTTTTTTTAGTCTTGGTTTGACTTGTGTTTCTGTGATATCATTCTGGAGGAGCATTGTATCGTTTCTTAATGCATGCATTACTAAATGACAATAAAAGAGGACTGCGTGTCCTCATAATCTAATCTAATATATGCAAGATTACTCAAATATTATCGAAATATTAAATAGACAACAGTCCTCTGCCCCACCTCATCAGAATGCTAACTCCTGTGTACATTTTGGCCCCTATGTGAGAGCTAGGAACAGAATTAGACCAATCCATTACAGAGAATAACAGTCAAAGTTCAAAGTGTGTATACATTACACAACCTTGAGGTTCGTCTCCCAACTGGCAGCCACAAGACAAAGTAACCCAAAAGAGTCAATTGAAAAAAGGCCCGTCAAACATCCCAATGTGCAGAGAGAAAAGAGAAAAAAAAAATCAAAAGAGATCATGCGAACAATAACCACAAGCAAATAGCGTTCTGAACTGAAGTTGGCAAAGAGAGTCGGAAACTCATAGTTCAGCGCAGAGCCAAGTGAATGTCGCAGATCAGTGAGTTGAACTGGCCCGTTCCTTGCCTTGGGCCCCGACACCCTAATCTGGCCCAGTGCCTAAATCGTCGTCCAAGCGTCAGGTTCAGTCGTTTTGATACATTCTGGGGTCTGCACCTGATCCTTCCGATTCAGCCCGGCGCTTAAATCGGTCGAACCTCAGGTCTTCCGCACGCTTAGCGACGGGCCCACTGCTTGGCCTCCATTCTGCCACATCGAGTTGCCTGCAAGTCCAAAGGGAAGTTGTAGACTACTGCTCACCACGGTCGTTTACCAGAAAAAGATTAACAAAGTATTTAGTTGCCTTCTTGTTTCATCGGCCACCAGCCTGAAGTCAGCGGGATTCACCAGTGCCATCTTAAACCACAAGAGTCCATGTAAGTATCATAAAGAATAGCAAAGTATTTGTATTTTGTCAGAGGTAACTTCTTCCCAGTGTCTATTAAGGATTAGTAGTCTCAATGCATTCAGGAACATAGGAATTCGGAGCAGGAATCGGCTGACTGACCCTCTACATCTCCTCCACCATTCAAGGTTGACACATTTCACTCTATGTTCAAGTGGTATTTATTGTCATTTAACTATATACACATATATAATGTATATAATTATATAATGTATATAGAAATGAGGCAACATTTCTCCAAACCAGGGCGTAAAGCACAGCATCACACATAACACACTTAGCACTGGATAATTTATGGTCAGGATAAAATCTACAGATGAATCATGCAGAAATTACGCACTGAAGTACATAAATTAAAAACTGAGTTACGGAACAGATTAACCAGTGACTCTTCAAATGCGATGCGGCAGGGAGTTCAGAAGCCTGGTGGCCTGAGGGGAGAAGCTGTTTCCTGTCCTGACCGTTCTTGTCTTTATGCATCGGAGTCTCCTGCCTGATGGTAGAAAGTCAAAGGGGATGCTGGATGGGTGGGTGGGATCCTTGATAATACTAAGCGCCCTGCATATGTAGCGCTCCTGATAAATGCCCCAGTGGACGGTAGGGAGACCCCTATGATCCTCTCGGCTGTTCTCGCAGTCCTTTGTAGGGACTTCCGGTCCGATGCTCGGCTGCTCCCGTACCAGATGGAGACGCAACTTGTCAGGACGCCCTCCATGGTGCTCCTGTAAAACACAGTTAAGGGTGGGGGGATGAGCTTTGCTTGCCTCAGTCTCCTCAGGAAGTGGAGATTGTGACTTCTTGTTCAGAGAGGTGATATTAAGGGACCAAGTGAGGTCATCGGTGAGGGTGGACTCATTGGAACTTGGTGCACTTAACTCTCTCTATGGAGGAGCCATGGACTCGTAGAGGGGGATGGTTCATCTGCACCTTCCTGAAGTCCACAATGATTTCCTTGGTCTTCTCCACCTTCAGGCTTAGGTTGTTCTTCTCACCCCAGTCCACCAGCCACTCAGCATTGTCTCTGTACTCCGTCTTGTCATTGTTGTATATGTGATAAATTCATCTGAATCTGAAGAGTATGTTTGATCTTCTACCATCAGTCTGTTCTCCTGCATTGTCTCCCTAAACTGAAATCTCTTTATATCCAAAAAAGCTATTTGTTATGACCAAACTCAATGAGAGAGCCTCCACAGCCCTCCAGGGTCGAGAACGTTAAAGCTTCACCACACCCAGAGTGAAGAAGTTTCTTCCCGTCTCAGCCCTAAATCTACTACCCCTTTTCTTAAACTATGACCCCCCCCCCCCTTGCTCTAGACTCCCCATCCAGGGGAAATATCTTCCCTTCATCCATTGTCAAAATCAGGTTTATTATCACAGACATAGTGTACTATGCAAAATTCTTAGGCACGTACATGTAGCTGGGGTGCCTAAGACTTTTGCACAGTGCTGTGGTAATTTTATGTATTGCAGTGTAACGCTGCCACAAAAAAAATAAACTATTTTCATGCCATATGTGAGTGGTGATAAACCTGATTCTGTATTATTTTTTATCATCAGAATGCTTTTATCTTCTTATGCGTTACTTACAGGTTTTCATCAATTCTATTGCATTTCTTTATTTTCCCGTAAATGTCCACAAGAAAGTGAATCTCAAGATAGTATATGGTGACATATACTTCAGAATCAGGTTTAATATCAACGGCACATCTTCATGAAATTTGTTGTCTTTGCTGCAGCAGTACAGTGCAATAGATAACAATAGAAAAACCGTGAATTAAGTCAAGACAAGTCACTTTTTATTGTCATTTTGAACATAACTGCTGGTACAGTACACAGTAAAAACGAGACGTTTTTCAGGACCATGGTGCTACATGAAACAATACGAAAACTACACGGAACTACATAAAACAACACAAAACTACACTAGACTACAGACCTACCCAGGACTGCATAAAGTGCACAAAACAGTGCAGGCACTACAATAAATAATAAACAAGACAATAGGCACAGTAGAGAGCAATAGGTTGGTGTCAGTCCAGGCTCTGGGTATTGAGGAGTCTGATGGCTTGGGGGAAGAAACTGTTACATAGTCTGGTCGTGAGAGCCCAAATACTTTGGTGCCTTTTGCCAGATGGCAGGAGGGAGAAGAGTTTGTATGAGAGGTGCGTGGGGTCCTTCGTAATGCTGTTTGCTTTGTGGATGCAGTGTGTGGTGTAAATGTCTGTGATGGTGGGAAGAGAGACCCTGATGATCTTCTCAGCTGAGACCTCACTATCCGCTGCAGGGTCTTGCGATCCGAGACGGTACAATTTCCGAACCAGGCAGTGATGCAGCTGCTCAGGATGCTCTTGATACAACCTCTGTAGAATGTGGTGAGGATGGGGGGTGGGAGATGGACTTTTCTCAGCCTTCGCAGAAAGTAGAGACGCTGCTGGGCTTTCTTTGCTATGGAGCTGGTGTTGAGGGACCAAGTGAGATTCTTCTATATATATTTAAAATAGTTAAATTAAATAAGTAGAGCAAAAATTGAAATAAAACAGTAGTGAGGTAGTGTTCATGGATTCAATGTCCATTTAGAAATCGGATGGCAGAGGGAAAGAAGCTGTTCCTGAATCATTGATTGTGTGTCTTCAGGCTCCTGTACCTCCTCCCTGATGGTAACAATGAGAAGAGGGCATGTCCTGGGTGATGGGGGTCCTTAATGATGGACGCTGCCTTTCTGAGGCACCGCTCCTTGAAGATGTCCTGGATACTACGGAGGCTGGTGCCCATGATGGAGCTGACTGAGTTTACGACTCCCTGCAGCTTACTTCGACCCTGTGCAGTAGCACCCCCCCCCCCGTACCAGATGGTGATACAGCCAGTCAGAATGCTCTCTATACTACATCTGTAGAAATTTGTGAGTGTTTTAGGTGGCAAGCAAATCTTCTCAAATTCTGAATAAAATATAGTCACTGCCGTGCCTATAGCTGCATTGACATGTTGGGACCAGGTTAGATCCTCAGAGATCTTGCCATCCGGGAATTTGAAATTACTCACTCTCTACACTTCTGATCACTCTATGAGGATTGGTGTGTGCTCCCTCATCTTAACCGTTCTGAAGTCCACAATCAGTTCAATACGTAATAATAGAAAAAAGTGTGAATTACAGTAAGTAGATATATATAAAATAGTTAAATTAAATAAGTAGTACAAAATAGAAATAAGAAGTAGTGAGGTAATGCTTATGGGTTCAATGTCCATTTGGAAATTGGATGACAGAGGGGAAGAAGCTGTTCCTGAATCGTTGAGTGTGTGCCTTCAGGCTCCTGTACCTCCTTCCTGATGACAGCAATGGGAACAAAGCATGTCCTGGGAGATGGGTCCTTAATGATGGACGTGGCCTTTTTGAGGCATCACTCCTTGAAGTTGTCCTGGGTACTACGGAGGCTAGTGCCCATGATGGAGCTGACAAAGCAAGGACTGCAATTTGATAATAAATGTACTTTGAACTTTGACTTCTGCAGAAGTTCCTCAAGGTTGTATCCTAGGACCATCCACCATCAGCTGCTTCATCGATAGCTTTCATCCAGAACCAGGGATATTCACTGACAATTGCTCTAATTGCAACTCCTCGGAGAATGAAGCAGGACCAGGACAGTACCCAGGCCAGTGCCGATGGGTGGCAAGTAATAGTCATGTCACACAAGTGCCAGGTCATGAAGATGTCCAGTAAGAGAAAATCCCATCTGTCATCCCTTGACATTCAAGGGCAGTATCATAACTCGTAACTCTCCTCCTAATTCCCCCAAGCCTATCCGTTGCCCACAAGGCTCAGGTGGGGAATGTGAAGGGATACTGCCCACTTGCCTGGATGAGCGTAGCTTGTGCGACAAGTGAGAAGGTCAACGCCATATAAGATATGGTTCAGTTGCTCAGCACCCCTTCTACAACTATTCGCCCATTCCACCACTTCGTTCCTTCCTTCCTTCCGTGATTCATGCACGGTGGTCCCAGTGCGTTCACCTACAAAGTGCACCCGCGACTGCTGCCAAACCTGCAGACTTCACCACCAGAGGACAAAGGCAGCAGCTAAAAGGGAACGCCGCCGAACAAGTCCCCCAGCAGCCTGACCAGGCCTCACCCTGTGTAGGACACTGCCGGCCTCCATCACTAAGCTCTCTTTGCCCTCGAACAGAGTCAACCTGGATGTCTCCCCTGAGATGCCGAATCCTAGAAATCTCTCTCTAGCAGTATTTACAGGAGCACCATTGAGAGTGTCCTGACAAGCTGCGTCTCCATCTGGTCTGGGAGCAGCCGAGCATCGGACCGGAAGTCCCTACAAAGGACTGTGAGAATGGCCGAGAGGATCATAGGGGTCTCCCTACTGTCCATCGGGGACATTTATCAGGAGTGCTGCGTACACAGGGCCCTTAGTATTATCAAGGATCCCACCCACCCATCCAGCATCGTCTTTGACTTTCTACCATCAGGCAGGAGACTCCGATGCGTACAGACAAGAACGGTCAGGATGGGGAACAGTTTCTTCCCTCAGGCCATTAGGCTTCTGAACTCCCTGCCGCATCGCATACAAAGTGTCATCAGTTCATCTGTTCTGTACCTGATAATATTTAATTTATGCACTTTGTTGAATTACTTTGCAATTCATTTGTAGATTTTGTCCTTATTTTCCTAAGTTATGGTGTGTTATGTGTACTACTGTGTTTTGCACCCTGCTTTGGAGAAACATTGTCTCATTTGATGGTATACGTGTATATAGTTCAATGACAATAAACTTGCCTTGACTTGTGGATGTATTTTGACTAAAATGACTGTAGGAATGTTAAACAGTACCACTCTACTGCCTTCTCGAAGGCTCTCAGGATTAGTAGTATTTGGTCATCGAGTTGGCTCCACATTTCCATCATGGCTGACTTATTATCCCTCTCAACCCTATTCTCCTCCTTTCTCCCTGTCACCTTTAATCCCCTTACCAATGAAAAACCTCTCAGTCTCCACTTTAAATATACCCAATGACCTGGCCTCCGCAGCCACCTGTGGGAAAAAGTTCCACAGATTCACCAACCTCTGGCTGAAGAAATTCCACCTTATCTCTGTTCTAAAGAGACGTCCTTCCATTCCGAGGCTGTGCCCTCTGGTTTAGACTCCTCCACTATTGGAAATACCCTCTCCCCCTCCACTCTATTTAAATATTCAATGGGTTTCAATGAGATCCCCCTTCGTCCTTCAGAACTCCTAGCTCCCAATTCGTCTCCTGTTTCTGTGTGATCTCCCTGGTGAATCATCTCCAGACCAAAAGACACAGGAGCAGAATTAGGCCATTTGCCGTATCGAGTCATCTCCGCCATTCAATCATGGCTGATTTATGATCCCCCATTTTCTGGCCTTCTCTCTGTAACCTTTGACACCCTTACTAATCAAGAACCTATCAACCTCTGCTTTAAAAAATACCCAATTGCTTGGTCTCCACAGCCTGGCTGAAGCATTCATCTTTGTTTCTGTTCTAGAGGAACATCCTTATACTTGGAAACTGTGCCCTCAGGTCCTAGACTCCCACACCATAGGAAACATCCTCTCCATGTCCATTCTATCAATACCATTAAATATTTGATAGTTTCAATGAGATTCCCCCCTCATTCTTCTAAACTCCAGTCAGTACAGGCCCAGAGCCATCAAACATATGTTAACCCTTTCATTCACGGAATAAATCTTTTGAACCTCCTCTGGACCCTAAATGCATTTTATAAAGGCATCGGTTAGTCTTGCGAGACCATGGATCTGCGCCTGGAAAGTCTTCACTCTCCAGGGCGCAGGCCTGGGCAAGGTTGTATGGAAGACCGGCAGTTGCCCATGCTGCAAGTCTCCCCTCTCCACGCCACCGATGTTGTCCAAGGGAAGGGCATTAGGACCCATACAGCTTGGCACCGCTGTTGTCGCAGAACAATGTGCGGTTAAGTGCCTTGCTCAAGGACACAACACGCTGCCTCGGCTGGGGCTCGAACTCACGACCTTCAGATCGCTAGTCCAATGCCTTAACCACTTGGCCACATGCCCACAAATGCGTTTTAACTTAAAAGATTTTATACAAATGAATATCTAGGAAACATACTGGAATATTGCGTCCAGTTCTGGTCACCCCACTGTAGGAAGGATGTTGAGGCTTTGGAGAGGGTGCAGAAGAGGTTCACCAGGATGCTGCCTGGTTTAGAGAGCATGTGCTATCACGAGAGGCTGGACAAACTTGGGTTGTTTTCCTTGGAGTGTCGGAGACTGAGGAGAGATCTGATAGAGGTTTACGGGATGATAAGGGGGATAGATAGAGTGGACAGGGAGTATCTGTTTCCCAGGGTTGAAATGTCTAATACCAGAGGGCATGCAATGAAGATGAGAGGGGGTAGGTGTGAGGGGTAAATTTTTTACTCAGAGAGTAGTGGATGCTTGTGGTAGAGGCAAAAACATCAGAGGCTTTTCAGAGACATTTGGATAGGCACATGGATGTGAGGAAGATGGAGGAATAAGGACATGGCGTTGGGTAGGAGGGATTAGTGTTTGGGCGTTTTTGATTTACTTTTCTAGCCGGTTCACCTCAACATTGTGGGCCGAATGGCCTGTTCGGGTGTCGTGCTGTCCTAACAAACATTAGCACCCCTTTTATATATAATGAGTAATTACAGTTTTCCTTCAAGCTGAATGAGAGTAATAGACATAGGCCTCTTCAGACAAAAGTACTTTTAATTAACATGCGCTAGTTCTGAACGTTATAATGGGAGATTTTTCCTTTGAGAGGCAGAAGGTTATTTAACCATGATTAGCCACACATATTTTTTTTCCTGGATTTTAGTTAAGCAATGATAAACTGTGATGATTGACTGAGAGAGGTAACTGCCTTGAATATGTCTTTATTCCTCTACCTATTCTTCTGAATACTGGGGGTTGGGGGTTGTGGTTCATGTTTGGCCAATAATCATGAAGATTTATATTCTGTTGCCCTTCCCCCCTGGATCTCACACTCACCGATTTTTACACATGTCCTGTGGAGACTGCTATAACCGGATGCCTCGCCGTCTGGTGCGAGGGAGCTCAGGATCAAAGTAAGCTGCAGAGAGTTGTAAATTCAGTCAGCTCCACCTCGGGCAGTAGCCTCCGTAGTATAGAACAGAGAACACAGAAAGCCTACAGCACAATACAGGCCCTTCGGCCCACAATGCTGTGCCGAACATGTACTTACTTTAGAAATTACCTAGGGTTACCCATAGCCCTCTATTTTTCTAAGCTCCATCTACCTATCCAGGAGTCTCTTAAAAGACCCTATCGTATTCACCTCCACCACCGTTGCCGGCAGCCCATTCCACACACTCACCACTCTCTGCGTAAAAAAACTTACCACTGACATCTCCTCTGTACAACTCTTAAGTACCAAGCACCTTAAAACTGTGCCCTCTCGTGTTAGCCATTCCAGCCCTGGGAAAAAGCCTCTGACTATCCACACAATCAATGCCTCTCATCATCTTATACACCTCTATCAGGTCACCTCTCACCCTCCGTCGCTCCAAGGAGAAAAGGCCAAGTTCACTCAACCTGTTTTCATAAGGCATGCTCCTCAATCCAGGCAACATCCTTGTAAATCTCCTTTGCACCCTTTCTATGGTTTCCACATCCTTCCTGTAGTGAGATGACCAGAACTGAGCACAGTACTCTAAGTGGGGTCTGACCAGGGTCCTATATAGCTGTAACATTACCTCTTGGCTCTTAAACTCAATCCCACGGTTGATGAAGGCCAATGCACCGTATGCCTTCTTAACCACAGAGTCAACCTGCGCAGCAGCTTTGAGTGTCCTATGGACTCGGACCCCAAGATCCCTCTAATCCTCCACACTGCCAAGAGTCTTACCATTAATACTACATTCTGCCATCATATTTGACTACCAAAATGAACCACCTCACACTTATCTGGGTTGAACTCCATCTGCCACTTCTCAGCCCACCTTTGGATCCTATCGATGTCCCACTGTAACCTCTGATGGCCCTCCACACTATCCACAACACCCCCAACCTTTGTGTCATCAGAAAATTTACTAACCCATCCCTCCACTTCCTCATCCAGGTCTTTATTAAAATCACGGAGAGAAGGGCTCCCAGGACAGATCCCTGAGGCACACCACTGGTCACTGACCTCCATGCAGAATATGACCCATCTACAACCACTCTTTGCCTTCTGTGGGCAAGCCAATTCTGGATCCACAAAGCAAGGTCTCTTTGGATCCCATGCCTCCTTACTTTCTCAATAAGCCTTGCAAATGTCTTGCTGAAATCTATATACACAATATTTACTGCTCTACCTTCATCAACATGTTTAGTCACATCCTCAAAAAATTCAATCAGGCTCGTAAGGCACGACCTGTCTTTAACAAAGCCATGCTGACTATTCCTAATCATATTATGCCTCTCCAAATGTTTATAAATCCTGCCTCTCAGTATCTTTTCCATCAACTTACCAGCACTAGTTACCAACTTACCATCACTGCTCTATAATTTCCTGGGCTATCTCTACTCTCTTTCTTGAATAAAGGAACAATATCACAACCCTCCAATCCTCCAGAACCTCCCTCATCCCCATTGATGATGCAAAGATCATTGCCAAAAGCTCAGCAATCTCCTCCCTCGCCTCCCACAGTAGCCTGGGGTACATCCCGTTGGGTCCCAGAGACTTATCCAACTTGAAGCTTTCCAAAAGCTCCAGCACATCCTCTTTCTTAATGTCTATATGCTTAAGCTTTTCAATCCACTGTAAATCATCCCTAAACTCGCCAAGATCCTTTTCCATAGTGAATACTGAAGCAAAGTATTCATTAAGTACCTCTGCTGTCTCCTCCGGTTCCATACACACTTTTCCACTGTCACACTTGATTGGCCCTATTCTCTCATGTCTTATCCTCTTGCTCTTCACATACTTGTGGAATGCCTTGGGGTTTTCCTTAATCCTGTCTGCCAAGGCCTTCTCATGGCCCCTTCTGGCTCTCCTAATTTCTTTCTTGAGCTCCTTCCTGCTAGCCTTATAATCTTCTAAATCTCTATCATTACCTATTTTTATGAACCTTTCGTAAGCTTTTCTTTTGTTCTTGGCTAGATTTTCAACAGCCTTTGTGCACCTCAGTTCCTTTACCCTACCATCCTTTCCATCTCATTGGAACGTACCTATGCAAAAAGCGATGCAAATATCCCCTGAACATTTACCACATTTCCCTGAGAACATCTGTCCCCAGTTTATGCTTCCAAGTTCTTGCCTGATAGCTTCATATTTCCCCTTACTCCAATTAAGTGCCTTCCTAATTTGTCTGCTCCTATCCCTCTCCAATGTTATAGTAAAGGAGATAGAACTGTGATCACTATCTCCAAAATACTCTCCCACTGAGAGACCTGACACCTGACCAGGTTCATTTTCCAATACCAGATCAAGTACAGCCTCTCCTCTTGTAGGCTTATCTATATATTATGTCAGGAAACCTTCCTGAACACACCTAACAAACTCCACTCCATCTGAACCCTTTGCTCTAGGGAGATGCCAATTGATATTTGGGAAATTAAAATCTCCCGGATATCCAGGACATCTTCACACAGTGATGCTTCAAAAAGGTGGCTTCCATCATTAAGGACCCCCATCACCCAGGACATGCCCTCTTCTCATTGCTACCATCAGGAAGGAGGTACAGGAGCCTGAAGGCACACACTCAACGATTCAGGAACAGCTTCTTCCCCTCTGCCATCTGTTTCTGAATGGACATTGAATCAATGAACTGCATTTTTATTTCTAATTGTGCCCTACTTATTTAATTTAACTATTTGGTGCTCAGCATCCATCTGTCTCGAAGGACAAGGGGTGGTGATGATCATCATCACCAGCCTGGGCGGAAGGTGTGCCCAGTCATCAAGATCCCCCTCTCGGTCTCACCAGTGTAGTCCAAAGGAAAGTTTATGAAGCGATACGTCTGTCACCAGCTCGGCTGCAGGAGCTGCCGGAAGGATGTTCGGTGATGTCCAGCTGCCTTAGGAGCTCCACTCCGGATTTGCTGTCTGGGTTTTACTCCCGTAGTCTTCGTCTCTCCCGAGGCTGCCCGCAAGGCAGTGGGGCTATTTACCCGTCACTGGGGGTCTGGTTCACGAGCACCAGGGTGTGTGCACACACCGGTGGGCCTGCGTGCTACGTGTGCAGGGGCCGGACCTCCTCCCCGTCCTCTGTAGCTGAGCCCGAGTCCGAGAGGAGTTCGGTTTCCGTGCGTCGCTGGCGAGGAGGCACGACGGGAGGCTTGCTGTAGGAGAGGCTGTGTACTGGCAGGGACAGACTGACACATTCAGCTCTCCTGTTCCCGAGACTGCTCGCCAGCGGTGGGAGCTGAGAGTGAGAGCGACAGGCACGACCCACAACACTACCACACGAGACATGTCACAACAACCATTTAGCTATTTTATGTGTGTATACTTACTGTAATTCATTTTTTCCTATTATTGCATTGTACTCCTGCCACAAAAACAACAAATTTCATGATTTCAGATTCTCATAAGACCATAAGATACAGGAATGAGAATCAGGTTTATTCTCACCGGACTGTGTCGTGAAATTTTTTAACTTAGCAGCAGCAGTTCAATATAGAAGAAAAAAATAAAAATGATAATAATAAATAAGTAAATCAATTACAGTATACATATATTGAATAGATTAAAAATCATGCAAAAACAGAAATACCGTATATTAAAAAAGTGAGGTAGTATCCATGTCCATTCAGAAATCGGACGGCAGAGGGGAAGAAGCTGTTCCTGAATCGCTGAGTGTGTGCCTTCAGGCTTCTGTATCTCCTACCTGATGGTAACAGTGAGAAAAGGGCATGTCCTGGGTGCTGGAGGTCTTTAATAATGGACGCTGCCTTTCTGAGACACCGCTCCCTGAAGATGTCCTGGGTACTTTGTAGGCTAGTACCCAAGATGGAGCCGACTAGATTTACAACCCTCTGCAGCTTCTTTTGGTCTTGTACAGTAGCCCCTCCGTACCAGACAGTGATGCAGCCTGTCAGAATGCTCTCCACGGTACAGCTATAGAAGTTTTTGAGTGTATTTGTTGACATACCAAATCTCTTCAAACTCATAGTGAAATATAGTTGCTGCCTTGCCTTCTTTATAACTACATCAATATGTTGGGACCAGGTTAGATCCTCAGAGATCTTGATACCCAGGAACTTGAAGCTGCTCACTCTCTCCACTCCCGATCCCTCTGAGGATTGGTACGTGTCCCTTCGTCTTACCCTTCCTGAAGTCCACAATCAGCTCTTTCGTCTTACTGACGTTGAGTGCCAGGTTGTTGCTGCAACACCACTCCACTAGTTGGCATATCTCTCTCCTGTATGCCCTCACGTCACCACCTGAGATTCTACCAACAGTGGTTGTATCGTCAGCAAATTTATAGATGGTATTTGAGCAGAATTAGGCCATTTAGCCCATCTAGTCTGCTCTGCTCATGGCTGATCCATTTTTGCTCTCGGCCCCAATCTCCTGCCTTCTCCCTGGATCCCCTCATGCCCTGACCAATATCATCTCTGTCTCCGCATTCTCCGATTTGATGATCTTCTCCCCACTCACTCTCGGGCAATGCTTGGTGCTGCCATTAGGGGGAGCCCTTGTACAAGAGGAAAGTGCAGTTACTCAAGGTGTCCTTGAACGGATGGATTCCAACCACCCGAGAAAAACAAGATTATTTCCCATCCCCCCCACTCTCCATTTGCCCTCCAATTTTCTGCCCACCGTCATGAGGACAGCAACGGGCACGCTGTTCACTTGCACTATCAGAGGAATCCATAATATATATTTCTAGTGTTATCCCTATCTCAGTCCATCTACCGCGATGTTCAAAGTTCAAAATAAATTTTATTATCAGAGTACATATGTACAACCCTGGGAGTCTTGTTCATGTGGGCAAACTCAGCAAGTCTATAGAATAGTAACTATAACAGGATCAATGAAAGATCAGCCACTGCAGGAGACGACAAACTGTGAAAATGCAAATTAAATAAATAGCAATAAATAACGAGAACATGAAAGTGAGATCATTGGTTGTGGAAACATCTCAATGATGCGGCAAGTGAGTGTAGTTACCCCCTTTTGTTCAAGAGCCTGATGGTTGAGGGGTAGTAACTGTTCCTGAACCTGGTGGTGCGAGTCCTGAGGCTCTTGTACCTTCTACCTGATGGCAGCAGTGAGAAGAGAGCATGGCCTGGGTGGTGGGGGTCTCTGATGATGGATGCTGCTTTCCTACGACAGTATTTCATGTAGATGTTCTCAGAGGCTTTACCTGTGATGGACTGGGCCATATCCACCACCTTTTGTAGGATTTTCTAAGGGTATTGGTGTTCTCATACCAAGCTGTGATGCAGCCAGTCAATACTCTCTCCACTACATATCAATAGAAGTTTGTCAGATTTCAGATATCATGCCAAACCTCTGCAGACTCCAAGACTATTCTAGCCACATTCCTCTTCCTTTTCCCTCTGAAATTTTCAGCTCAGCTCCTTAGCATCTCAACTCATGAAAATCCCTCAACTTTGCAGACTTGACAGCACCTCCCTTCTAATATAACCAACCGCTGAAGGATCCGGGGAGAAGTGAGAGAGAGAAGGATTGAAAAGACTGGAGGTCAAAGTATCATAGGAGTACAATGGGTCCAGAACACAGACAACAATAACCCTGTTGTGCTTAGCTCTCCCTTCACTTCACTTCACATGGGGGGGGGGGTGGCGTGGTCAGCGCATCACTCTACAGCACCCGCTCTGAGATCAGGGTTCGATTCCCGCCCATGCCTGCAAGGAGTTTGTACCTTCTCCCCGTGACTGTACGGGTTTCCTCCGGGAGCCCTGGTTTCCTCCCACAGTCCAAAGACACACGGGTTAGGGTTAGTGAGTTGTGAGCGTGCTATGTTTGCACTGGAGTTGTGGCGACACTTGCTGGCTGCCCAACACAATCCTCCCTGATTTAGTTTGATGCAAACGATGCATTTCACTGTATGTTTCAATGTACAGTACGAGTGAAATATAAAACTAAACTTTGTGCTTATCTCTAGTCACAACTTTTTGCATCTTGCTCATATCCCTAAAACTCTTTAAAACCTAGAAGGACCTACACTTCCAGGGCACTTTACACCACTAGGTGTTCTAAACTTTTTAAGGAAAGATTTTAAAGATTAGCTTTATTTGTCACTTGTACATTGAAACATAGAGTGAAATGCATTGTTTGAATCAACAATCAACAGTCTGAGATTGTACTGGGGGACAGCTTTCCTTCCTCCCCACCTTTCCCTGTGGAACAGGCCTACCAGCCCAGCAAGCTCTCCTCCTTTCTTTCCTCCCTCCTTCCTTCTTTCCTTCCCTCCATCACTCCCTCCTTTCTTCCTTCCCTCCATCCATCCCTCCTTCCTTCCTTCCCTCCTTTCCTCCCTTCTTTCCCTCCTTTCTGTGTGGAACAGGCCTACCAGCCCAGCAAGCTCTCCTCCTTCCTTTGTTCCCTCCTTCCTTCTTTCCTTCCCTCCATCCCTCCCTCCTTTCTTCCCTCCTTTCCTCCCTTCCTTCCCTCCTTTCTGTGTAGAACAGGCCTACCAGCCCAGCAAGCTCTCCTCCTTCCTTTCTTCCCTCCTTCCTGCTTTCCTTCCCTCCATTCCTCCCTCCTTCCTTCCATCCCTTTCTTCCTTCCCTCCATCCCTCCCTCCTTTCTTCCTTCCTTCCCTCCCTTTCTTCCTTCCTTCCCTTTTCTTCCTTCCTTCCCTCCTTCTTTTCATCCCTCCTTTCTTCCTTTCTTTCCTCCCTTCCTTCCCTCCCTTCCATCCCTCCTTTCTTCTTTCCTTCCCTCCTTCCTTCTATCCCTCGTTTCTTCCTTCCTTCCCTCCCTTCCTTCCTCCCATCCCTCCTTTCTTCCTCCCTTCCCTTTCTTCTTTCCTCCCTTTCTTCCTTCCTCCCTTTCTTCCTTCCCTCCTTTCTTCCTTCCTTCCTTCCTTCCATCCTTCCTTCCTTTCCTCCCTTCCTTCCTTCCATCCTTTCTTCCTTCCTTCCCTCCTTCCTTTCTTCCTTCCTTCCTTTCTTCATTGTGGAACAGGTCCTTCCAGCCCTTCGAGCCATGCCGCCCAGTGATCCCCCAAGTTTAACCCCAGCCTGATCCCAGGGCAATTTACAATGATCAATTAACCTACCGACCTTCAGACTGTGGGAGGAAACTGGAGCACCCAGAGGAAACCCGCGCGGTCACGGGGAGAACGTATAGTCCCCTCACATACAGTGCCAGGATTGAACACCGAACACCCAGAGCTGTAATAGTGTCCCGCTAACCGTGACACCCCGAGCGAACGCTTGATAGTGCTCACTTGGTATGAACAGGAGGGAGGACGGCAAACCAATCTGCACACAGCAAGCTCCAAAACCACCAAAACAAACCCCATGATTGTGGTCTTGGGCTCGTGCCCCCTCATCGCCTTTCTCTATTACGCATGTAAGGGTTGTCCCTTTCTAACTATGCCCCAAGCGACGTCATAGACATAGAAACACAGAAGGGTACAACACAGGAACAGGCCATTCGGCCCACAATGTTGTGCTATCCCAGCTACCCATCCAAAAGCCTCTACCACCATACCAGGCATCCACCGCTCTCTGATTTACCCCTCTCATTGTCAATGCATGCCCTCTGGTATTTCAACCTTGGGAAACAGTTACTCCCTGTCCACTCTATGTATCATCATGTAGACCTCCAGCAGATCTCTCCTCAGCCCCCCGTCGCTGCACAGAAAACAAACCCAAGTTTGACCGGCCCCTCGTGATAGCATGTGCCCCTCACTGTCTGACTAACTTGAGGAAGCATCCTGTAAAATCAGAGGGAATGAGGCAGGGATTTCCAGAGGGCAAACAGCTGAACACACCGCTTGAAAACTCAAGACTCGGTATCCCAGCAGGTTGCAGAGATCGTGGCGGGGCCGAGGTCTGATCTGAAAACCAGGAAGGCTGCCTTATTTTAAATAGGGGGAACCAGAAACATTTCTGGGTGAGCTAGCAACGACGCATTGAAGGAAATCAGCAAATCATGCGTTAATTTCCTTACCCATTCAGAACTCGAGGCGGGCTCTGCCTTTAGAAAGGAGCGGGACACTAGGAGCAGATTTGAACAAAAGCCAGTGCTGTCCCTTTAATTAACAGAGCCGGCCTCCATCTGCAGTTTGGCCCGGAGCGGCACAGGAGCCACGTTACCGTCTGGTGGGGGCTGTTGGGGCCGCCCCCCGAGCCGGCACACGCTGCCAGGTCGGAGGTCGGAGCCTGAAGTGTGGCAGAGACTGCGGCGAGTGAATGGGTCTGGCCTCCGGGGGCCCGACGCAACGCGTGGCTCGCAGCCTGCAGTCTGTTCCCGCAGCTCGGCCAACAATGGGCCAGCTCCATCTCGCCGGTGTGGGTTGGGCTGGAGGCAGGGGGTGGGGAGAGGATTGAGGTTTCCAGCTACATCCATTAGCCTCGAACCGCTACCGCCTGCGCCAGAGCTGCCAAGTATCCAATCGAAGCAGACAATGGCTACTGAGGGTCTGAAGTGAAACCTGCCCCTTTCGGGTTGTGTTTTATGTGTGTGTGTGTGTTCGGCATCCCAGACTCTGTCAAACGGTGCCAAGGAAACTTAAATCTGCATAACACAGCCACTGTACGAGAGTAGCCCACGCTCGCTGCTCACAAGACAGGGGAGCGGCGGCTCGTTTCATCCTTTGCCCGGAGACGCATTCCCGACAAATTGCGCCTTTCGCCCGGTGTCCTCAAATAGTTGTAAAACATACAAGGCTGCCCCTCAGGTCCTAAGTAAATTTTACCATCAGTGTCTGTAACATACTATCAGTGTCGCCACACACAACCCTGAGATTCATTTCCCTGTGGGCATACTCAGCAAATCTATAGAATAGTAACTGTAAACAGGATCAATGACAGATTAAGCGGAGTGCGGAAGGCAAAAATAAACTGTGCAAATGCAAATATAAATAAATAGCAATAAATAAGGAGAGCATGAGGTAAAGAGTCCTTAAAGTGAGACCATTGGTTGTGGGAACACCAACAGACAATAGACGCAGGAGTGGGCCATTCGGCCCTTTGAGCCGGCACCGCCATTCACTGTGATCATGGCTGATCATCCACAATCAGTATCCAGTTCCTGCCTTATCCCCATAACCTTTGACTCCGCTATCTTTAAGAGCTCTATCCATCTCTTTCTTGAAAGCATCCAGAGACTCGGCCTCCACAGCCTTCTGGGGCAGAGCATTCCATACATCCACCGCTCTCTGGGTGAAAAAGTTTTTCCTCAACTCCGTTCTGAATAGCCGACCCCTTATTCTTAAACTGTGGCCTCTGGTTCTGGACTCACCCATCAGGGGGAACATGCTTCCTGCCTCCAGCGTGTCCAATCCCTTAATAATCTTATATGTTTCAATAAGATCTACCAGAAGTAGAATGAGTGTGGTTATCCTCTTCTGTTCAAGAGCCTGATGGTTGAGGGGTGGTAACTGTTGCTGGACCTGGTGTTGCGAGTCCTGAGGTTCTTGTACCTTCTACCTGATGGCGGCAGTGAGAAGAGAGCACGGCCTGGGTGGTGGGGGTCTCTGATGATGGACTCTGCTTTTCTATGGGAACATTTCATGTAGATGTGCTCAATGGTTGGGAGGGCTTTATCCGTGATGGACTGGGCCAAACCCACTACCTTCTGTGGGATTTTCCATTCAAGGGCATTGGCGTTCCCATACCAAGCCATGATGCAGCCAGTCAATACTCTCTCCACTACACATCTGTAGAAGTTCATCAAAATTTTAGATGTCATTCTGAATCTCTGCAGACTCCAAAGGAAGATGCCTTTCATCATCTTTAGACTATTCTAGCTACATTCTTCTTCTAAATATTACCGTCAGAAAATCTCAGCTCAGTTCCTTAGTATCTCAACTCACAAAAAAATCCCTTTAAGAGATCTTTAACACAGAGATGTTAAAGCAGGTGATTCTCTTACTAGTTCTTCTTTCAGTTAGTCCTGACGAAGGGTCTCAGCCCGAAACATCGACTGTACCTATTCCTATAGATGCTGCCTGGCCTGCTGCGTTCACCGGCATTTTTTGTGTGTGTTGCTTGAATTTCCAGCATCTGCAGATTTCCTCGTGTTTGCAATTAAAAGTAAGACTTTGGCAGGGTGGTGAGGTTTGGGGAGTGTTTATCGAGCAGACAGCGCAATCTCCGAACCACAGCTCTTTGAATTTCAGAGGTTTAGGTTGAGTTTTAGGGAGGACTTAATTGTTTTAAAGGCTTTTGACCAAATAAAACAATGCTAGTTTATTTCTGCCAACAAGGGACGCCGGAAATAGCGGGCACCAATTTCAGGTGAATTAGAATCAGGCTTGTTATCACTGACATAGGTCGTGAAATTTGTCATTTTGTGGCAGAGGTACAGTGCAATATGTTTAAAAAAACTATAAATTATGATAATTATATTTATGTAACACTCTGGTTCACATTTTTACTGCTATGCTGTAAAGGCATCCGTTAGTCTTGCGAGACCATGGATCTGTGCCTGGAAAGTCTCCACACTCCAGGGCGCAGGCCTGGGCAAGGTTGTATGGAAGACCGGCAGTTGCCTATGCTGCAAGTCCCCCCTCTCCATGACACCGATGTTGTCCAAGGGAAGGGCATTAGGACGCATACAGCTTGGCACCAGTGTCATCGCAGAGCAATGTGTGATTAAGTGCCTTGCTCAAGGACACAACACGTTGCCTCGGGTGGGGCTCGAACTCACGACCTTCAGGTCGCTAGTCCAATGCCTTAACCACTTGGCCATGTGCTGTAGCTATTTCATTTTAGCGGTTCTGTAAGAGCAGTCTTGTCTGCTTTACGCCTGTTTGGGGGTGCTGAGGAATGTGTGTCATCCAATTAGAAAGGTTGGTCTTGGGTTTTCTTTGTTGGAGCGGGAGATGGAGAGGGAAGACGCCGGAGAGAACCGGTCGTAGCATACGACCCGGTGGGGAGATCATGATTTGATGGAGCCAGGCGCCGAGTTCGACTGAGGATCGGTGAATTGAGCTCCAACTGGTGCGTATTTGACTGTTTAATTATAATGGGCCCTTCTTGTGTTTTCTTTCTTTTCTTTACTAACCCTTTAGTTAGAATCACAAGTGAAAGTCCTTCAATCATACGCAGTGTGCTGTCTGTTGTTTCTTGGCACTGAGTTGCAACAGGGTAGCAAATCACAGAGCGGCCGCACAGACAGGGTTTGGCAGGATATATGTGTGATGAATTTAAAGGGCAAAACGAGATCAAAAATAGTGAAGTGCTGTTCATGGGTTCATGGACCATTCAGAAAACTAACGTGCGGAGGGAAGGAAGCAGTTCCTAAAACAGCTTCACTCAGAGGACGGTGAGAGTGTGGAATGAGCTCGACTTCAATGTTTAGGAGAAGCTTGGATAGGTATGTGGATGGTCGGGGTGTGGACAGCCGTAGTCCTGGTGCAGGTTGATGGGAGTAGGCAGTTTAAGTAATTTCAGCATGGACTAGATGGGCCGAAGGGCTTGCTTCTGTGCTGTACTTCTCTATTGAGGGTGTGTGAGCCTCCTGTCTGATGGTTGTAATAAGCGATCACATTCTGGGTGGTGATAGAAACATAGAAAATAGGTGCAGGAGTAGGCCATTCAGCCCTTCGAGCCTGCACCGCCATTCAGTATGATCATGGCTGATCATCCAACTCAGAACCCTATACTTGCCTTCTCTCCATACCCCCGATCCCTTTAGCCACAAGGGCCATATCTAACTCTCTCTTAAATATAGCCAATGAACTGGCCTCAACTGTTTCCTGTGGCAGAGAATTCTACAGATTCACCACTCTCTGTGTGAAGAAGTTTTTCCTAATCTCCGTCCTAAAAGGCTTCCCCCTTATCCTCACACTGTGACCCCTCGTCTGGACTTCCCCAACATTGGGAACAATCTTCCTGTATCTAGCCTGTCCTATCCCTTTAGAATTTTATACGTTTCAATAAGATCCCCCCCTCAATCTTCTAAATTCCAACAAGTATAAGCCTAGTCGATCCAGTCTTTCATCATATGAAAGTCCGGTCATCCCAGGAATCAATCTGGTGAACCTTCTTTGTACTCCCTCTATGGCAAGAATGTCTTTCCTCAGATTAGCGGACCAAAACTGCACACAATACTCCAGGTGTGGTCTCACCAAGGCCTTGTACAACTGCAGTGGCACCTCCCTGCTCCTGTACTCGAATCCTCTTGCTATGAATGCCAGCATACCATTCGCCTTTTTCACCGCCTGCTATACCTGCATGCCCACTTTCAATGACATGGTGTATAATGACACCCAGGTCTCGTTGCACCTCCCCTTTTCCTAATCAGCCACCATTCAGATAATAATCTGTTTCCCTGTTCTTGCCACCAAAGTGGATAACCTCACATTTTTCCACATTAAACTGCATCTGCCATGAATTTGCCCACTCACCTAACCTATCCAAGTCACCCTGCATCCTCTTAGCATCCTCCTCACAGCTGACACTGATAGTCCTTAATGATGGACGCTGTATCTTTGAGGCATCGCCGTTTGAAGATGCCCTCAATGCTGGGGAGGCTAGTTCCCATGAGGAGCTGGCTGAGTTTGCACCCCTCTGATCCCACGCGCCTCCGCCTCCATACCAGGTGGTGAAGCAACTAGTTCGAATGCTCTCCACGGCATATCTATAGAAATTTGCTGGAGCCTTCGGTGAGATACTGAATCTCCTCAGACTCCCAACGAAATGCATCTTCTTCGTAAATGTACAATGAGAGATACAGTCCAAAGCATCGTCTGCGTCAACGTCCAACTCAACCCAAGGATGTGCCGGGGGCAGCCCGTGAGTGTCGCCACACGCTCCAGCACCCACGCGGCCTTGCCCACAACCCTCGGCAGAACAGCACAGGACACAACGGGCAGCAAAAGAACTGCCGGCAAGGCAAGCCCCAGTCACACATACGTCACCCTCGAACCCCTCGACAGGCCGCAGACTCGCAGACAGTGCGCTTTGATCTTCCCGCGGACTCTCAGAGTCTGAGGCTTCCGATCGACTTACGGGCTTTGATCTTCTGTATCGACCACCCCCCCCACCCTGGGATTCGCCGATGCAGACGATTGAAGACCCCAAACTCAAGGTCTCAAATCCAGACTAGCCAATGACAGAATCCCGATCACTAGATCTCGAACTCTGACCTCACTGATTCATGTACCTAGGGGGTCAGCGGCCCTCATGGCTTCTGCTCGCGTGCAGTTGCAGCTCCTGAACCCGCTGAGCTGGGAGGGGAGCTCCTGACACTGACCATTCAACACTGAATTTATTGTTTTATGAGCAAATTCCTGCATGCGCAGGTACAACGAAAAATACTTGCATCTCCACCACTGTTCTGATCTTCTTCAAAGGTTCAAAGTAGATTTATTATCAAAGGATGTATATATAACCTTGAGATTTGTCTGCTTACGGGCAGCCACAAAGCAAGAAACCCGAAAGAACTCAGTTTGAATAAAAGACCAACCCCTGGAGTGCAGAGAAAGAGAGAAAAAAACAAATCATGCAGACAACAGAAGCAGGCAACAGCATTCGGAACCAAATTGAGTCTGTAGATCCCAATCCCTGGTGCAGTCAGAGTAGGCCCAAAGCCTCAGTCTCAAGTTCATCATACAGTGGGGCAAGCCACAAACACGAAGCGCGTAGCAGCAGGAGCATCGCGGGAGAGCGAGCAGAATCAGCCCGGCATTTGCCTCTGGTCCTGGCACCCTGCTTTTCCAGTTTATCTTGGACCTGCGTTTAAATTCTCCAAACCCCGCCGGGCCCCAGTGCAGGGCCTAAACACTGCCGCCCAGCCCGAAGCCGCTCTCGACCTCTTCAAATCCGCTCGGCGCTTACAGCGATCCAGCCTCACTCCCAGTTTAGGTGGAAGGGCACTAAAACTTCTCCACCTCGACTCCTCTTCGAATCGCTCGCTCCAACTCCATCTCCAAAAACGCCTCGAACATGTCACGCCTGACTTCGCAACGCATCAGCACAGCTCATCCCTGAAATCAGCTTTGCCTCCACTCACTCTATGCCCTAAATCTTCGCCAGGAACTCTGCAGTCCTCCAGTTCTGATCTCATGCATATGATCCGAATTTAGTCACTCCACTCTTGGCAGTTGTATCAGTTCACTAGGCTTTGAGCCTTAGGCTTCCCTTCTTAAACTCTCCACCTTGCTGATATTTCTCAGAAGCTGCCTCTTCAACCAAGCATTTGGTTCCATGTTGTAATATACTCTGATACAAGTCACATTTATGTTTTGGGATGTTTTGCATAATTAAATAATAATAAACTATCATAAAGGATGTGGTAGCAGGTGATTTAGAACATAATAGTAAAATGGAGTGAACTTGCATTGAGTAGCTAATTTATTAGTCACACCTGTCCACCTGCTCATTAATGCAAATATCTAATCAGCCAATCACGTGGCAGCAACTCAAAGCATAAAAGCATGCAGACGTGGTCAAGAGGTTCAGTTGTTGTTCAGACCAAACATCAGAAATGCGATTTAAGTGACTATGACCCTGGAATGATTGTTGGTGCCAGATGGGGTGGTTTGAGTATCTCAGTAACTCCTGACCTCCATAAGATACAGGAGCAGAATTAGGCCATTTGGCCTAATTTCATCATGGCTGATCCAATTGTCCTCTCAGCCCCAGTCTCCTGCCTTCTCCCACTATCCCGTCGTGCCCTGACCAATCCAAAATCTACCAGCTTCCTGGGATTTCCACATACAACAGTCTTTTACAGAGAATGGTGCAAAAAACAAAAAAAGAAAATCCAGTGAGTGGCAGTTTTGTGGGTGAAAACGCCCTGTTAATGAGAGGGGTCAGAGGTGAATGACCGGACTGGTTCAAGCTGACAGGAAGGCGACAGTAACTCAAATAACCACCCGTTACAACAGTGGTGTGCAGAAGACCATCTCTGAACACACGACATGTTGAATCTTGAAGTGGATAGACTACAACAGCAGAGGACCATGCCGGGCTCCACTCCCATACCTTATAAAGTGGCAACTGAGTGTAAATTTATGGAAGGAATTTGTATTTGCCAAGCCAGTTACAGTTTCTTGTGGTTGTTAGCAGTAGAATAGACTGGGGATGGAGGTGGTGTATATAGACTTTCAGAGAGCATTCAACAAGGTGTTGCGGCAGCCTGTTAAATAAAACTAGACCATGTTGGCCGTTACGTACTGATACGCAAAGAGGAGTTGATCCTGGACTGAAACATGTTGACGCAGTCACAAGAAAGGCACACCAGTGGCTCCACTTCGTTAGGTGCTTGAAGAGATTTGGAAGGTCACAAAAGATTCTCGAAATTTCTGTAGATGTACAGTGGACAGCATTCTGATTAATTGCATCACTCCCTAGTATGGATTAATGGTTCAACGGTTCAACTTAATGTCAGAGAATGTGTACAGTGCACAACCTGAAATTCTTATTCTTCACAGGCGTCCTTGAAACAGAAGAAAAACCCCAAAGAGGCTCCAATAGCAGATTAAAAGAGGTTGTACACTCTGCCAGCTCCATTCAGGGCATCACCCTCCCCACCATCTTCAAGAAGTGGTGCCTCGCGGAGGTGGCATCCATTATAAAGGACCTTTGCCTCTTGGACATGCCTTCTTCTCGTTACTACCATCAGGGAGGAGGTACACAAGAAGTGAGGACGCACGCTCAGTGGATCACGGGATTGGAAAAAGCTGCAGAAAATTGTAAACTCAGCCAGCTCCATCGTGGATACTGGCCTCCTCAGCATCCAGGACATCTTCAAAAGGCGATGTCTCAAAACGGCGGAATCCATCGTTAAGGACCCCCACCACCTAGAACATGCCCTTTTCCGAACGGTCCATGAACACTGTCTAGGTACCATATCCCATGCGGACTTTAGTGACCATGGTTTTCCATATAGATCTATCCTTCGTTTTTTAGATGACTTCCATTTCCTCGATGTGTAGTCACCTGGCTATGCTTCTGATGTACATAAACCGAGGTCTTCCTCTAGGTTTGCTCCCCTCGATCTTTCCAGAGAGTATGAGTTTTTCTAGTTCATCTTTCCGCATGATGTGTCCTAGGAATCTGAGTTGTCTTTCTCTTATTGTTGGTATGAGTGATCGAACTGCTTGGGCTCTTCCGAGAACTTCTTCATTTGATGTGTGTGTGGTCCATGATATTTTTTACATTCTCCTGTAGAACCATAATTCGGCTGCTTCTAGTCTCTTTTCCATTGCTGGGGAAATAGTCCAGCATTCACTTCCATAAGTCAGGACGGAATAAATGTAGCACTGCAGTATTCTGTTTTTAGTGTACGTGCTCATCTTTCTGTCTGTTAATATGGTCTTCATTCTTTGGAAAGCTTCTTTCGCCATTGCTATTCTGTATTTGATATCTGTGTCGCACCTGCCAATACTTGTTATTAGGCTGCCAAGATATTTGAATTTGTTGACTAGTTTGATGTTTGTATTTCCGATCTTGATCACGCATTGTAGGATGTTTGTCTCTCGGGAGATGACCATGCTTTTTGTCTTCTTGGTGTTGACTGAGAGGCCTCTGCGATTACTTTCTGCTGCCACTATAGTGAGTAGTTCTTGAAGTTTTGTTTCTGAGTCAGCTATTAGTATGATGTCATCAGCATGTCTGATGTTATTTATATTATGGCCTCTAATTGTGAATCCTTTGACGTCTTTGATACTTCTCAAGATATTTTCACGATACAGGTTGAATAAGTTTGGCGAAGAGACACAACCTTGCCTGACTCCTCTCATGATATTCACATACTCATTCACTTCTCCTTCTATTCTGATGGACCATGAACACTACCTCGTTATTTGTCTTTTGCACTTCTTTTTTTTGTGATTTAGTAATTTTCGTGTCTTGCATTGTACTGCTACTGCAAAATTTTACGACGTAAGGTTGTGATATTAAACCTGATCCCGAGGGTAGGAGCAAAAGAACTGGACGTTTTCAGGATGGGTTCATGGAGCAGGGATTGCCGCTAAGGCCCCAGTGTTTGCGATCGACGTCGATGATTAGGATGCAATATATCCAAGTGCAAAATCAAATACAACCCTGAGGTCCATTTTCTTGCAAGTCATACTCAATAATCCAGAAAGCATGATAGATAATGGAAGTCTGCACCTAGTGTGCGAAAGACAACAGACTGTAAATACAAAAAGACAGAAGAAATAAAAGGAAATAACAAATAAAGAAATAAACAATAATCATCAAGAACATGAGATGAAGAGTCCTTGAAAGTGAGTCCATAGGTTATGGGAACAATTCGGTGATGGAGAGAGTACAGTTGAGTGAAGTTATCCCCTCTGGCTCAGGGGCCTGAAGGTTGACGGGTGATAACTGTTCCTGAACCTGGTGGAGTGAGCCCTGAGGCTCCTGTACCTCCTTCCTGATGGTTGAGGGGTAATAACTGTTCCTGAACCTGGTGGAGTGAGTCCTGAGGCTCCTGTACCTCCTTCTAGATGGTTGAGGGGTAATAACTGTTCCTGAACCTGGTGATGTGAGTCCTGAGTCCCCTGTACCTCCTTCCTGATGGTTGAGGGGTGATAACTGTTCCTGAACCTGGTGGAGTGAGTCCTGAGGCTCCTGTACCTCCTTCCTGATGGTTGAGGGGTGATAACTGTTCCTGAACCTGGTGGAGTGAGTCCTGAGCTCCTGTACCTCCTTCCAGATGGTTGAGGGGTAATAACTATTCCTGAACCTGGTGGAGTGAGTCCTGAGGCTCCTGTACCTCCTTCCTGATGGTTGAGGGGTTAATAACTGTTCCTGAACCTGGTGGTGTGGGTCCTGAGGCTCCTGTACCTCCTTCCTGATGGTTGAGGGGTAATAACTGTTCCTGAACCTGGTGGTGTGGGTCCTGAGGCTCCTGTACCTCCTTCCTGATGGTTGAGGGGTAATAACTATTCCTGAACCTGGTGGAGTGAGTCCTGAGGCTCCTGTACCTCCTTCCTGATGGTTGAGGGGTTAATAACTGTTCCTGAACCTGGTGGTGTGGGTCCTGAGGCTCCTGTACCTCCTTCCTGATGGTTGAGGGGTGATAACTGTTCCTGAACCTGGTGGTGTGGGTCCTGAGGCTCCTGTACCACCTTCCTGATGGCTGAGGGGTAATAACTGTTCCTGAACCTGGTGGAGTGAGTCCTGAGGCTCCTGTACCTCCTTCTAGATGGTTGAGGGGTAATAACTGTTCCTGAACCTGGTGATGTGAGTCCTGAGTCCCCTGTACCTCCTTCCTGATGGTTGAGGGGTGATAACTGTTCCTGAACCTGGTGATGTGAGTCCTGAGTCCCCTGTACCTCCTTCCTGATGGTTGAGGGGTGATAACTGTTCCTGAACCTGGTGGAGTGAGTCCTGAGGCTCCTGTACCTCCTTCCTGATGGTTGAGGGGTGATAACTGTTCCTGAACCTGGTGGAGTGAGTCCTGAGCTCCTGTACCTCCTTCCAGATGGTTGAGGGGTAATAACTATTCCTGAACCTGGTGGAGTGAGTCCTGAGGCTCCTGTACCTCCTTCCTGATGGTTGAGGGGTTAATAACTGTTCCTGAACCTGGTGGTGTGGGTCCTGAGGCTCCTGTACCTCCTTCCTGATGGTTGAGGGGTAATAACTGTTCCTGAACCTGGTGGTGTGGGTCCTGAGGCTCCTGTACCTCCTTCCTGATGGTTGAGGGGTAATAACTATTCCTGAACCTGGTGGAGTGAGTCCTGAGGCTCCTGTACCTCCTTCCTGATGGTTGAGGGGTTAATAACTGTTCCTGAACCTGGTGGTGTGGGTCCTGAGGCTCCTGTACCTCCTTCCTGATGGTTGAGGGGTAATAACTGTTCCTGAACCTGGTGGTGTGGGTCCTGAGGCTCCTGTACCTCCTTCCTGATGGTTGAGGGGTAACAACTGTTCCTGAACCTGGTGGTGCGAGTCCTGAGGCTCCTGTACCTCCTTCCTGATGGTTGAGGGGTAATAACTGTTCCTGAACCTGGTGGTGTGGGACCTGAGGCTCCTGTACCTCCTTCCTGATGGTTGAGGGGTGATAACTGTTCCTGAACCTGGTGGTGTGGGACCTGAGGCTCCTGTACCTCCTTCCTGATGGTTGAGGGGTGATAACTGTTCCTGAACCTGGTGGTGTGAGTCCGGAGGCTCCTGTACCTCCTTCCTGATGGTTGAGGGGTAATAACTGTTCCTGAACCTGGTGGAGTGAGCCCTGAGGCTCCTGTACCTCCTTCCTGATGGTTGAGGGTGATAAATGTTCCTGAACCTGGTGGTCTGTGTCCTGAGGCTCCTGTACCTCCTTCCTGATGGTTGAGGGGTGATAACTGCTCCTGAACCTGGTGGTGTGAGTCCTGAGGCTCCTGTACCTCCTTCCTGATGGTTGAGGGGTGATAACTGTTCCTGAACCTGGTGGTGTGAGACCTGAGGCTCCTGTACCTCCTTCCTGATGGTTGAGGGGTGATAACTGTTCCTGAACCTGGTGGTGTGAGTCCGGAGGCTCCTGTACCTCCTTCCTGATGGTTGAGGGGTAATAACTGTTCCTGAACCTGGTGGTGTGGGACCTGAGGCTCCTGTACCTCCTTCCTGATGGTTGAGGGGTAATAACTGTTCCTGAACCTGGTGGTGTGAGTCCTGAGGCTCCTGTACCTTCTACCTGATGGCAGCAGTAAGAAGAGAGCATGACCTGGGTGGTGGGGGTCTCTGATGATGCATGCTGCTCTCCTACGACAGTGCCACATGTAGATGTGCTCGATGGTGGGGAGGGATTTACACGTGACGCAGTGGGCTGCATTCACTACTTTTTGTCGGATTTTCTGTTCAAAGGCATTGGTGTTTCCATACCAGGCTCTGATGCAGCCAGTCAATATGTCCTCCAAATCACATCTACAGAAGTTGGTCGAAGTTATAGATGTCATGCCAAATAATTGCAAACTGCCGTGCTCTCTCCGTAATTGCACCTACATGCTGGGCCAAAGATAGGTCCTCCGAAATGAGAACACTGAGGAATTTAAAGTTGCGGACCCTCTCCAGCTCTGATCCTCTGATGGGAACTGGCTCACGGACCTCTGGTTTCCTCCTATTGAGTGAGAGGTTGTCGTCGTGGCACCACTCGGCCAGATTTTCAATCACCTTCCTGGTCCAGGAACACCACTGGGATTGTGAAACGGGCCCAGCAGAGGTTACACTTTCTGAGGAAGCTTAAACAAGCATCACTCCCCACCAACATCTTAACTACAATCTACAGAGGCGTGGTTGAGAGTGTGCTGACCTTTTGCATCACAACCTGGTACTCCAGCTGCAGTGCCGTCGACAAAAAAGCCTTGCAGAGGGTGGTTAGGGGAGCAGAGAAGGTTATTGGGGTCTCCCTACCTTCTGTCCAAGACCTCTTTCAGAGCCAATGCCTCCAGAAGACACGGTACATCATTAAAGAACCCTCACAGCCTCTCCATGAACTGTTTGTTCTTCTGCCATCAGGCAAACGTTACAGGAGCATCAAAACTAAAACCACAAGGCTACTAAACAGCTTCCTCCCACAGGCAGTCAGACTGCTAAATAGCTGCTCCACCTGACTCTGCTTTGGACACTTTTAACTTGCACTGGACACTTATAACTGATTTTAACTGACGTGTGGCTGTTGTGTTTTACTATTTATTGTTATGTTTATTATTTAGTGTTGCATTTGTTATGTTATGATTGCACTGCCCCTGAGGAACGCTGTCTCATTCTGCCCTGCAGAGCTGATGTACGGTTAGAATGACAATGAAGTTTTTTTTGAATCTTTGAATCTTTGAATCTCTGCTGATTCGCCAGCATGTTTGATTTGTCCCGCAACCGTGGTGTCGTCAGCAGTCATAAATACGGCGTTGGAGCTGGACCTAGCCACACAGACAAAGGTGTAAAGTAGGGGGCCGAGCACACAGCCTTGTGGCGCGTCTGTGCTGATGGAGACCGCTTCTCGGGCAGGAGTTGATATGTTCCATCACCTGCTGGACAAGAGTCATTGAGGCCGATTACCGTGTTCTTCTTAGGCACCGGTATAATCGGAGCATACTTAAAGCAGGTGGGTACCTTAGTCTGCGAGAGGTCAGAGGTCTCGTGAACACTCCGGCCAGTTCATCAGCATCTGCCTTTAGTACTCAGCCAGGTATCCCATCAGGGCTGGGTGCTTTCCATGGGTTCAGCCTCGAGAAGGATGCTCTCACGAGACTGAAATTACAGGGCAGTGGGACTTCATGGTGGTTCCTCCACGTTCTGACGGTCAAAGCAAGCAGAGGAAGCATTGAGTTCATCTGGGAGTGAAGCTCTGCTAAGCCGCTTGATTTCACTTTGTACGAGCGGCTAGCATTCGTGCATCCCTCGTTGATTAAAGTTTAGTCTGGAATTTCCACTTCGCCGGTGAGATGGCTTACTGGAGATCATGCCTGGACCTCGCGTAACTTCCTGGTCGCCAAACTTGGACGCCTCTGATTTACCTCTCAGCAGTTTGTGCATCAGGGCTTCTGGTTGGGGAAGACTGAATGATTTTGTGGGCACGCACTCATCGACAACTGTTTTTATAAAGTCTGTGACAACCAAGGTGCATGCATTCAGATCCATAGATGTGTGCTTGAACAGAGCCCAGTCTACTGACTCGAAGCAATCTTGTAGCCACTTCTCTGTCTCTCACTGCCACCTCTTTATTGTCCTAATCTCTGGAGCCTCGCTCTTTCGCTTCTGTCTGTATAGAGGTAGGAGATGGACTGCAAAGTGATCTGGGCAAGGAACATTAGGCCTTCATAATCTTAGTATAGCAGTGGTTTAGTGTGTTGGGACCCCTGGTGCTACAGGTTATATGCTGATGGTAATTGGGCAGGGATTTCTTCAATCAACCCTGATTGAAATCCCCGACTATGATTTGAAATGCATCGGGATGGACTGTTCCTTGTTTGGAGACAGCACATGCAGAATCTCACGTGCTTGATTACCGTCGGCCAAAAGTCAGGATCACGGAGAACTCTCTTGGTAAGTAGAATGGTTGGCATTTGATCATGCCAGGGAAGCAGGAGTACAACTAAACCACTGCATCAGAGCACCACAGAGAGTTTATCATGAAACACACAGCTCCACCTTTGCCTTTTCTGAAGCAGCAGTTTGGTCTTTCCTGTGCATCGAGAAGCCTTCAGGTCTGATTGCCTCTGAGTACGCAGAGTAAGCCACATCTCAGTAAAGCTCAGAACACAACAGTTTCTCATTTCCCTTGATACAGCAATCTTGCACTCAATTTTATTCTCCAGTGATTGCACATTTCCTAACAAGATGCTGGGTAGAAGGAGGCCTGATCCCTCTGTGTTTCAGCCTGGCTTGGAGATCCCTCCCCTCTTGCCCTGCTTCTGGCCATGGTGATGTACCTTTGACCCCTTAAAGGTGCCGTACTTGCTTGCTTGAGGGTTACTTTATACTTTACTTTATACTTTATACTTTATTGTCGCCAAACGATTGATACTAAAATGTACGATCATCACAGCGATATTTGATTCTGCGCTTCCCACTCCCTGGATTACAAATCGACAGTAAATATTAAAAATAGTAAAAATTAGTAAATATTAAAAATTTAAATTATAAATCATAAATAGAAAATAGAAAAATGGGAAGTAAGGTAGTGCAAAAAAACCGAGAGGCAGGTCTGGATATTTGGAGGTTACGGCCCAGATCTGGGTCAGGATCCGTTCAGCAGTCTTATCACAGTTGGAAAGAAGCTGTTCCCAAATCTGGCCGTACGAGTCTTCAAGCTCCTGAACCTTCTCCCGGAGGGAAGAGGGACGAAAAGCGTGTTGGCTGGGTGGGTCGTGTCCTTGATTATCTTGGCAGCACTGCTCCGACAGTGTGCGGTGTAAAGTGAGTCCAAGGATGGAAGATTGGTTTGTGTGATGTGCTGCACCGTGTTCACGATCTTCTGCAGCTTCTTCCGGTCTTGGACAGGACAACTTCCATACCAGGTTGTGAAGCACCCAGAAGAATGCTTTCTACGGTGCATCTATAAAAATTAGTGAGGGTTTTAGGGAACAGGCCAAATTTCTTTAGTTTTCTAAGGAAGTAAAGGCACTGGTGGGCCTTCTTGGCAGTGAACTTTGCTTGGCCGGACTTAAGTCTGCCAGGTCCTTCAGGAGACAGTGGAATCCGTAGTTCACGAAATCGATTTAAAACTACATGCTGCAGATGGCTGTCCAATGGTTCAATTTAATATCAGAGAATACAATCTAAAATTCTTACTCTTCGCAGACATCCACGAAACAGAGAGAAAAAAAAGAAAGAATGACAGAAAAAAAGTTACTCCAGAGACCCCTCCCCATGCACAGTAAGCAGCAAAAACATCAACCTCCCCCCACCCCACTTACTCCAGAGACTGTAATTTACATTTCATTAAAAATGACTTCCATCCCAATGCATCGACATCTCAACAGGCCCTCTTTCTCGCTGATGAGGGAGAGAAAGGTATCACCCCTGCCACAGTGAGGGGGGAGGCCAACGCTCGCTGCTTTGATGTTACAATCTGCAACGTCGCTTATTTGGGTTCCCCCGACTCGAAAATCAGCAGACTATCTCTCAGAGAGAGAGAGAGAGAGGGGAAGAGGCCTCTGACAGCTGCACTCGCTGCCTCAGTCTCTCGCAACGCTTCAGTGGGCGATACGGTCGAGGAATCATAGCACCACAGGCCGCAATCCTGAAGGCGCACGTCCTCCAAGCTGCACCTGGAGATTCCAAACCAGCAGGCCAAGCTTGGCGAGTTCTAATGAGCGAGAACCCACCGCCTGGGAAAAATGTAGTTTTGAGCTCAGCTGTATATCATGGACTCCGACGGGACCCCCCCCCACCCCCCCAGCCACTTTGAAGAGGGGAAAAAAGAGACACAAGAACAGGTGATTTAAACTGTTTTGCAGATAAACTGGAAGAAGTTGCCCAGGTCTGCAAGAACCCCTGGCACCATCTTTTTCTCCTCCCATTCCAAGGCAGTGAGAGCCCTGTAGTTTCACCAGCACCACCTCAGTTATTACATGTACAGAGACTAAAAGGATTTTGCATCTTAAGTGAATCAAGAGATGTGAATGCAGGAAAATCACTATGAACTGAATGGCAAAGGAGGCATAGATTAGATTAGACTATGAGGACATTCAGTCCTCGTTTATTGTCATTTAGAAATGCATGCATTAAAAAATGACACAATGTTCCTTCAGGAAGATATCACAGAAACACAGGACAAACCAAGACTAAAACTGACAAAACCACATAATTGTAACATATAGTGTGCAAAGCAATCCCGTAATTTGATAAAGAGCAGACTATGGGTGCAGTAAAAAAAAGTCTCAAAGTCCCGATAGCCTCATCATCTCACGCAGGCGGTAGAAGGGAGAAACTCTCCCTGCCATGAACCTCCAAGCACCGAAGACTTGCCGATGCATTGGAAGCACCCGACCGCAGCCGACTCTGAGTCCGTCCAAAAACTTCGAGCCTTCGGCACCGAGCACCATCTCTGCCGAGCGCTTCGACCCCACCCCAGCCGCTGAGCAACAGGCAAAGCCGAGGACTCGGGGCCTTCCCCTCTGGAGATTCTGGATCACACAGTAGCAGCGGCAGCGAAGCAGGCATTTCAGAAGTTTCACCAGATGTTCCTTTGTACTCTCACGTCCGTCTCCATCAAATCAGGATTGCGCACGGCACCCTACTTGACAGATTACAGATATCATTCACCGGAGAGGCCACTGCAAGCTGTGTCGCGCCACCATCTTCTCCTCCCACCTAGGAAAATGGCCTGTAGTTTTTTTAACATGAATATCATCCATAGCTTCTTATCATGAGCATTTTTGCATGAGCGTCGACTTCTCTAATTCTGGTCATTTCTTCCTTCTCCTTACCTGCCCATCACCTCCTCCTGGTGCCCCACCTCATTCCCTTTCTTCCATGGTCCACTCTCCTCTCCTGTCAGATTCCTTCTTCAGCACTTTACCTCTTCCACCGCCCCACTTCCCCACTCACCCACCCTCCCCCTCACCTGGTCTCACCTGCCAACTTGTACTCCTTCCTTTTCCACCACCTTTTTAATTCTGGCTTCTTCCCCTCTTTCCTTTCCTGTCCTAATGAAGGGTCTCAGCCTGAAACGTCAAATCTTTATTCCTTCCCACAGATGCTGCCTGACTTGCTGAGTCCCTCCAGCACTTTGTGTGTGTTACTACAGCTTCTTATATTCTATATAGACAATAGACAATAGGTGCAGAAGTAGACCATTCGGCCCTTCGAGCCTGCACCGCCATTCTGAGATCATGGCTGATCATCTACTATCAATACCTGGTTCCTGTCTTGTCCCCATACCCTTGATTCCCCTATCCATAAGATACCTATCTAGCTCCTTCTTGAAAGCATCCAGAGAATTGGCCTCCACTGCCTTCTGAGGCAGCGCGTTCCACAGCTCCACAACTCTCTGGGAGAAGTTCCTCCTCAACTCTGTCCTAAATGACCTACCCCTTATTCTTAAACCATGCCCTCTGGTACTGGACTCTCCCAGCATCTGGAACATATTTCCTGCCTCTATCTTGTCCAATCCTTTAATAATCTTATATGTCTCAATCAGATCCCCCCTCAATCTCCTTAATTCCAGCATGTACAAGCCCAGTCTCTCTAACCTCTCTGCGTAAGACAGTCCGGACATCCCAGGAATTAACCTAGTGAATCTCCGTTTAAATTCTGATCCTTAGGGTTCTTTCAGCAGTCAAAAACAGCAAGCAGTCTTAATTCCAAGATTTCAGTTTATTTTAGAGTACAAGCAAACCTACAAATACTAAGCAAACTAAATAAAGAGCTGAGAAACGATGCCACGAGGAGAATTAATGCTAAGGAGTGTAAGACAAAGGAATGAAAGATTGCAGTTCTGAAAGATCTATCAGTTTTGAGGATAAGATAAGGAAAATTCCTTAGATAGGAATGAATTAAGTAATAGGCTACATAATTAAAACAATTACATCACGTGGGACATGTGCTAATACTTAATCAATGAAAAATGAGAAAGGTGATAAACCATTAGTTTAGCTGCTATACCACTTTCTGCCAGTGAGTGAAAAATACATGAGCTCGTTAAAAAGTACAAATCCTATATAAAAAAGAGGTTTTGAACAGTTCTCTTTATAGGTTTGCTATATAAATATTAATGTTTATTGTTGAAGTACATGTTATTTCTGGGAGCAAACTAGGAATTCAGTAATAGTATCTAGAAAAAACTTGCAAGACGTTCGTGATTGGAACAGCGTTCAATTTTTGTCAATTTATTTTCTATAAAGAAATAAATTTTGCCAATAGAGTCACATTCTGCAGTGGAAGCAAACTGGCTTGTAGAGCCTTGGCAACATCCTTGCTCTAGAACGGAGGTTTCCAACCTTTTTTTGTGCCAAGGACCCTTAACATTATCTGAGGAGTTCATGGACCCCATATATGAATACAGCCAAACGAGACAGCATTATTCCGGGGCCAAGGTACAAAATGCAGTACCGACAGTCACACACAGCACAATGCACACATGGCACATACGAGATAGCAAGCACATAAAAGTATCAGTCAGATACAACCAGGCAATAAAAAAGGTCAGTCTCGAGCCATGGGCGCCGGGGAAATCTGCGGTCGACGACAATACAGCTTGTCTTCTGCAGAGTGAACACCGGGGGCAGCACTGACTCCAGCCTGAACTCCATGCCACACCGCCCCCTGGTGGAGCGCACTGGCTCCAGCGCCTCTATGCCACAGTTAGTGGCTTAGTTCTTGTGCATACAAGAGAACAAGTACAGGATATCAGTAAAATACAAAATATATATGCATATAGTTCAGATGGAGGTGGGCCAGCACAACTCCAGCCTGGATGCTGAGCTACGCGGCCCCTGGTGGAGAGCACCAGCTCCGATGGCTCTCTCCTGGTGGCTGTAAACAGGCGACTCTGAACTACCAGCTGAGTGTGAGAGCAGTTATGGATTTCAAAAGAATGCCAGCGACATCCATACTCTGTTCCCTAATAAATAAGAAAACTCTTTCACTGTGGCAGAAAAAGAGCCTATAAAACAATTATAGTGCCTGTCCGGGCCACTGTCAGAATCTACCCTCCGTTAGCCGGCTGATGCTCCTGAAGGACCACTGCTCCGCCGGCAGTGCTGTCATTTGGGTCTGTCATTAAATATTCCCGCCGCTGTCTGTAAGGAGTTTGTACGTTCTCCCCGTGACCACGTGGGTTTCCTCCGGGTGCCCCGGTTTCCTCCCACAGTCCAAAGATCTACCAGTTGGAAAGTTAATTGGTCATTGTAAACTGTCCTGTGATCAGGCTAGGGTTAAATCGGGAGTTGCTGGGCAGCGCGCCTCGAAGGGCCAGAAGGGCTTATTCCACGCTCTATCTATCTCTTAATAAATATAGGTCACGTCTACCATCTGTGGCATACAGCTAAAGATGGCCAACCATTAAAGATGGCCGAATTTTAAAGATGGCTGACCATTAAAGATGGCTGACCATAAAAGATGGCCGACTGTTATTAAAGATGCTTTGCCCTGCAGAGGGAAAGACAGACATGCATCTCATGGCAACAGAGTGCCCCAAAGTACTTAATGTCGCGGACAATTTGTGAGCTGTACACTCCTACTGCTGGCTGGAGCATAAATAATAGGCCGGATACTGGATGAAAAACCCTTGCTTTCTCCAAATTAGTTGCCAAGTGACTACGTCGACCTCAATGACTCATATGGGATGTTAAACAGAGACATCTCCATCAGATCAGCACTTTCTCAGAAGGAAAGCAAGGGAATTCACAGGGAAACCAGGAGCAGCCTTTCCCTTATTTACAGTTTGAGTGCACAAAGTGGCTGCCACGTTGCTTGCATTAGAGCACCTCTTTCATGGTAATCAATTGTCACATTGACAGATCAGATGATGTTTCACGTGTAGGCCAACCGCCCTTTGCTGGAGGCAGTTTACGCAGAGAAAAGGATTGGATTGGCATTGTCTGTGATTCCACCCCCCCTCTCTCCTTTCAGTCGAATATCCCCTGTCCATCGACGCTCCAAGGTGGGCGAGCAAGTACCAGCCAGGTCCCCCAGCAGGAGAGGAGGGGAGAGAACAATAAACACTGCTGAGGGCTTTTTCCTCCCCCCCCCCAGTGATCCAAACACTCCGATGTGTTTGGATAAAAATGGGCCCTCTTTTGTGTCTCTCTCTAATTCCTCGGCCGCTGCCCATTTAATTAAGCGCACAGGGCTCCGTGCCGGAGAATCTGGTCTTGTTTTTTAAAAAAAGAGAGCTGAATGCCACCAGATGCCGGAGAGGGCCACAGGGAACTGACGACACCCCCGCCAGCCTAACCGACCTCCAAAATTCGCTCTCCCTCCCTGCTGCTGGCTGTCTCCATTAATTATTAATCAAAAGGAGTGCGAAGGCTCGGAGGTTTGTTTGGTATTGTGCCCCTAACAAGGGGGAGAAAGATAGGGAGGGAAGAGAGGACGACTGGGGTGGGGGTGGGAGGAGACAGCTGTCAGACCAGCTGCCTGTGGCTGGGATCGGGTTACAGTTTCCCCGAGCCCAGGCCGGCGCTCTTCTTACTGGCAGGTTCCAGAAATGCCGGTTATCTCACCGGGGCCGGACACACGATCCGCGCTGCCCCTCTCTTGGCCACCCCCATCCCACCCTCCAGCTCTCCCCGTTCCCCGAGCTGCACCGGATGGACCGGTGGGGGCGTGAGCCGTTTGGCCAGGGCCAGACCCGGGGCTCTGAGGTCGACGGCGGTGCCTTCGCCTCCGAAGGGCAGCAATGGGACTGAACTTCACTCCGGAGGCGTGTGCCACGCCACGAGGAGTAGTCAAGCCAATGAGTTTATGTGCGTACGTACAGTGCCTGTAAAAAGTATTCACCACACCACACCCTCCCCCAGAAGTGTTGCTGTTTTATTCGTTGGATTTTATTTGGCTTCTTTTTGACACTGATCAACAGAAAAAAGACATGCCAAAGTGAAAATCTAGATTAATTACAAATATGAAACATAAAATAATTGATTACTAAGTATTCACCCCCTTCAAGTCAGCATTCAGTAGATGCAGCAATTACAGTTTTGAATCTGTGTGGATGGGTTTCTGTTACCTTTGCACATCTAGGTACCTCCTCTTCTTTACAAAACTGCTCAGGCTCTGTCAGATTGCATGGGGATTGTGAGTGAACAGCCACAAATTCTCAGTGGAATTGAGACCTGGACTCTGACTTGGCCACTCCAGGATATTGTGGTGGCCAGTGCTATCATGTTTGCTGTTGTGTGCCGGGGCAGCAAGCTGAGGGTAGCAGACACCAACAGAGTCAACAAACTCATTCGTAAGGCCAGTGATGTTGTGGGGATGGAACTGGACTCTCTGACGGTGGTGTCTGAAAAGAGGATGCTGTCTAAGTTGCATGCCATCTTGGACAATGTCTCCCATCCACTACATAATGTACTGGTTGGGCACAGGAGTACAATCAGCCAGAGACTCATTCCACCGAGATGCAGCACAGAGCATCATAGGAAGTCATTCCTGCCTGTGGCCATCAAACTTTACAACTCCTCCCTTGGAGGGTCAGACACCCTGAGCCAATAGGCTGGTCCTGGACTTATTTCCTGGCGTAATTTATTTACATATTACTATTTAACTATTTATGGTTTCATTACTATTTATTATTTATGGTGCAACTGTAACGAAAACCAATCAATAAAGTATGACTATGACTATATTAAGGGGTCTCAGCCCGAAACATCGGCTGTACTTCTTCCTATAGATGCTGCCTGGCCTGCTGCGTTCCACCAGCATTTTGTGTGTGTTGCTTGAATTTCCAGCATCTGCAGATTTCCTTGTGTTTGCAATATTAATTTTGTTGTGTTTAGTCCGTTTCTATGGAGCTTTGGCCTTATGGTTGGGGTTATTATCTTGCTGAAAAACAAATCTTCTCCCAAGTCACAGTTCGCTTGCAGGCTGCGTCAGGTTTTCCTCCAGGATTTCCCTGTATTTTGCTGCATTCATTTTACCCTCTACCTTCACAAGCCTTGCAGGGCCTGCTGCAGTGAAGCATCCCCACAGCATGATGCAGCCTCCACCATCCTTCACGGTAGGGATGCTGTGTTTTTGATGATGTGCGGTGCTCAGCCTAATGGCCAAAAAAGCTCAATTTTGGTTTCATCGGACCATCGAACCTTCTTCCAGCTGACTCCAGAGTCTCCCACATGCCTTCTGGCAAACTCTAGCTGAGATTTCATGTGAGTTTTTTTTTTCAACATTGACTTTCTCTTTGCCACTCTTCCATAAAGCTGCGTCTGGTGAAGCACCCGGGCAAAAGTTGTATGTGCGCAGTCTCTCCCATCTCAGCCACTGAAGCTTGTAACTCCTCCAGAGTTGTCATAGGTCTCTTGGTGGCCTCCCTCATTCATCCCCTCCTTGCACAGTCACTCCGTTTTTGAGGACGGCCTGCTCTGGGCAGATTTACAGCTGAGCCATATTCTTTCCATTGCTTGATGATTGACTCAACTGTCCTCCAAGGTATTCAATGACTTGGAAATTTTCTTGTATCCATCTCCCAACTTGTGCTTTTCAATAACCTTTTCACAGAATTGCTTGGAGTGTTCTTTTGTCTTTGTGTTGTCATTTTTGCCAGGATACTGACTCACCAGCAGTTGGACTTTCCAAAAACAGGTATATTTATACTACGATCTTGACTGCACACAGGGAGTCTCCATTTAACTAATTATGTGACTTCTAACATCAATTGGCTGTACCAGTGATGATTTAGTTTGTCATGTTAAAGGGGGGGTGAATACTTATGCAATCAATTATTTTGTGTTTTATATTTGTAAATAATTTAGGTCACTTTGTAGAGATCTGTTTTCATTTTGACACAAAAGAGTCTTTTTTCTGTTGATCAGTGTCAAAAAAGCCAAATTAAATCCACCACGATTCAATGTTGTAAAACAATAAAATATGAAAACTTCTAAAGGGGGACGGAGTGAATACTTTTTATAGGCACTGTAATAAAGAACTTCAGTTCCCAGTGCGCAATGCAGGCAGTTCACCCCGGAACTGGAAGTGACATTGGCGAGCGGGTCGCACGCCCTTGGGTTGAGCTGAAGCCATTGCTGGGGTGTCCAGAGCAAAGATGTACACACGAGGAAATCTGCAGATGCTGGAATTCCAAGCAACACACATCAAAGTTGCTGGTGAACGCAGCAGGCCAGGCAGCATCTCTAGGAAGAGGTACAGTCGACGTTTTGGGCCGAGACCCTTCGTCAGGACTAACTGAAGGAAGAGCTAGTAAGAGATTTGAAAGTTGGAGGGGGAGGGGGAGATCCAAAATGATAGGAGAAGACAGGAGGGGGAGGGATGGAGCCAAGAGCTGGACAGGTGATTGGCAAAAGGGATATGAGAGGATCACGGGACAGGAGGTCCGGGAAGAAGGAAAAGGAGGGGGGGAACCCAGAGGATGGGCAAGGGGTATAGTCAGAGGGACAGAGGGAGAAAAAAGAGAGAGAAAGAAAGAATGTGTATATAAATAAATAACAGATGGGGTACGAGGGGGAGGTGGAGCATTAGCAGAAGTTAGAGAAGTCAATGTTCATGCCATCAGGTTGGAGGCTACCCGGATGGAATATAAGGTGTTGTTCCTCCAACCTGAGTGTGGCTTCATCTTTACAGTAAAGATGTGTTAGTTTTTACCCCCGCTAAGTTTGTCTTTCATGAAACATAACAGTTCGCACCTGTCTGCGATACAGATCGCCCTTATTTGTCACTTGTACGTCGAAGCGTACAGTGAAATGAATCAACGGCCAACACAGTCCGGGGTTGCGCTGGGGGCGGCCCGCGAGCATCGTCGTGCTCCTGTCGCCAGCATCGTATGTCCACAACTTATTAGCTGTGGTAAGACAACTTACTACCCGCACGTCTTTGGAACGTATGTGGGAGGAAAGAGCAGCACCCAGAGGAGACCCAGGCAGTCACAGGTAGAATGCACAGAATTCCTTACAGAGAGCGGCGGGAACTGAACCGCCATCACTGGCGGTGTAAAGCGTTACGCTACCCGTGCCACCCACTGGTGACGTCACCAGACAGGAGTATCAGTAGTGATCTCAGAGTCAAAGTTTATTCCCGGGATGGAAGGACTGTCATATGTCGAAAGATTGGAGCAACTGGGCTTGTATACTCTGGAATTTAGAAGGCTGAGAGGGGATCTTACTGAAACATATAAGATTATTAAGGGATTGGACATGCTGGAGGCAGGAAGCATGTTCCCGCTGACGGGTGAGTCCAGAACCAGAGGCCACAGTTTAAGAATAAGGGGTAGGCCATTTAGAACGGAGTTGAGGAAAAACTTTTTCACCCGGAGAGTGGTGGATATATGGAATGCTCTGCCCTAGAAGGCTGTTGAGGCCAAGTCTCTGGATGCTTTCAAGAAAGAGATGGATAGAGCTCTTAAAGATAGTGGAATCAGAGGTTATGGTGATAGGCAGGAACTGGATACTGATTGTGGATGATCAGCCATGATCACAGTGAATGGCAGTGTAGGCTCGAAGGGCCGAATGGCCTACTCCTGCACCTATTGCCTATTGTCTATTGTTTATTTATTTTCAAAGTACATTTATGTCACCATATACGACCTTGGATTCATTTTCCTGCAGGTTTTTACAGGGAAATAAAGAAATGCAATAGAATTTATGAAAAAACTACACATAAACACTGACAAACGTTGTGGAAAAGAGACACATTCTACAAATTAAATATAAGTAAAGTAAAGGCATTCGTTAGTCTTGTGAGACCATGGATCTGCGCCTGGAAAGTCTTCACTCTCCAGGGCGCAGGCCTGGGCAAGGTTGTATGGAAGACCGGCAGTTGCCCATGCCGCAAGTCTCCCCTCTCCACGCCAGCGATGTTGTCCAAGGGAAGGGCATTAGGACCCATACAGCCTGGCACCGGTGTCATCGCAGAGCAATGTGTGATTAAGTGCCTTGCTCAAGGACACAACACGCTGCCTCGGCTGGGGCTCGAACTCACGACCTTCAGGTCGCTAGTCCAACGCCTTAACCACTTGGCCACGTGTCCACACAAATTAAATATATATATATAAATAATTATAATGATGCTATCGACTCCGGCCGACAATGCCTTACAAGACGCGGATCGGAAGGCTGTGTGGGGTGCCACTCCTCGCACAGACGTTTCGCGGTATTTTTCTTTATTTTACGAGGTCGAGTTGCGATCTCGACACTCAACCCGGCACGGATGGAAAGCGTACTCGGGAGCGGACCTGACTGGATTCGAACTCGGGAACTTCCGTTATGGAGCCCGGCGCTGATGTCACTGCACCACCAGCCGGCCGTAAATAAATAAGTAGATAGATACTGAGAACGTGAGTTGTAGAGTCCTTGAAAGTGAGCCTGTAGGCTGTGGAGTCAGCTCAGAGTTGAGGTGAGTGAAGTTACTCCTGTTGGTTCAGGGACCAATAGCTGTAGGGTAATAACCGTTCCTGAACCTGGTGGTGTGGGACCTAAGGCTCCTGTCTGAAGGGAGAGTTTGCATGCTGGGGGTCTTTAATGATGGACGCTGCTTTCTCGAGTCAGTGCTCCTTGTAAATGTGCTCAATGGTGGGGCGGGGGGGGGGGCTTTGCCTGTGATGGACGTACCAGATATTCAACAAACAGCCCTACTTCCCTTCAATCAGATATGCTTCAGCCTGCTCGAGAATTATGTTCAGTTTTTTTGAAATCTGTCCTCCAAGGGGACCACAGCCTTGTTGTAGGGTTTGGAGGCTTGTGTCTCCCGGCGACCCGGAGAGCTGTGCTGGCTGGAGTCTGGTCTTTCTGCTTTGGCTCTTGGTAGGGTCGCCCAAGCCAAACAGGGTCAAAGGGTAGAGGCCAGACTAACAGTGGTCCACCAGTCCTCCAGGTTCGGGGCTAACAGCCCTGACTGGTCCAACTAAAACTGTTACGGAAACAGCAATGAAGAATCCTTCTACATCTGATTGTGACGGTATTCCTGAGTCTCCACCCGGGACTTGTGTGACTGACAGTGAAAACCGAGGGGAAGGTACTGACACGATGAAGGAAGCCCTGAGATGGAGGGCCTTCATCACTGCCCGAAACGCCAGCGGCATAACAGGGAGTAAGTAGTTAAGTAATACTGCTCTGAAGCAATATTTATAACCATTTTGAGCCAAGTAGCTACCATTTTTGAGAAGTAGTCATCGTGTTGAAGTTGGTATCAGTCATTTTGATCTTGTTACTTGCTGCTTTGAGCACGGCAGTGACCGTGCCTAACTGGGCAGGCGCCTCTTTGAGGGTGACAGTGGTTGTCTTCAACGTTCGTAGTCAATTTATTATCAAATACCGTACGGACAGACGGACGTCCATTTAGAACAGAGACAAGGAGGAATTTCTTTAGCCAGAGGGTGGTGGATCTGTGGAATTCATTGCCACAGGTGCCTGTGGAGGCCATGTCTTTGGGCATATTTAAGGCAGAGTTGAAAGTTCTTGTTTAGTCAGGGCATGAAGGGTTACGGGGAGAAAGCAGGAGATTGGGTCTGAGGGGGGAAAATTGGATCAGCCATGATGAAATGGTGGAGCAGACTCGATGGGCTGAATGGCCTAATTCTGCTCCTGTATCTTATGGTCTTACGTCACCACACACTGCCCTGAGATTCATTTTCTTGCAGGCATTCACAGTCAAGCAGCGAAACGCAATAGAATCAATGAAGAACGACGCACAGAGACTGACAAACAACCCATGTGCAAAAGAGCTCTGTAAATACGAAATGCAAACAAAAGTAATAATTAATAAATAATGTGAGCTGGAGTTGTAGAATTCTTGAAAGTGAGTCTATAGGTTGTGGAATCAGTTCAATGTTGACGTGTGTGAAGTTATTTTTGGAGTGTTCAGTATATTAAAAGCTTTTCCCCCTGAATAATACTGTTGATATGAATCTTTAAGCGGAATTAAAAATGGTGTATTTTCAATCTGTGTGGCCAAGTGGTTAAGGCATTGGACTAGTGATCTGAAGGTCGCTAGTTCGAGCCCCAGCTGAGGCAACGTGTTGTGTCCTTGAGCAAGGCACTTAACCACACATTGCTCTGCGATGACACCGGTGCCAAGCTGTATGGGTCCTAATGCCCTTCCCTTGGACAACATCGGTGGCGTGGAGAGGGGAGACTTGCAGCATGGGCAACTGCCGGTCTTCCATACAACCTTGCCCAGGCCTGCGCCCTGGAGAGTGAAGGCTTTCCAGGCACAGATCCATGGTCTCGCAAGACTAACGGATGCCTATATATTTTCAATCTAGTTTATTTTTCGAATGATTCAATGTTGTTTACAGTCGCGTGTGGAAAGGAGACGCGCAATCCACTCTCAAAGGGTCCCTGGGTCCGATACAGACAGACAGACACACACACACCCACCCACACCCCGAACGCAATGTCTTTGGAGAAACAAATGGTCAAAAATACTGGTATCCAGTAATTATGAAGGGACTGCCTGGATGTTGGTTTTTGAATGATACCGTCCTCTCCCAGCGCGCCCTTGGCGTTCGGGAGGGAGAGATGGGCTGCTGAGTTCCTCCAGCGTTTTGTGTGCGTTGCTTGGATTTCCAGCACCGGCAGATTTTCTCTTGTTGTTGGGGAAACTCCATGAGCGGGCAGCGCTAACTAATAAAAGACCATTGGAGATGGGGAGGGGGGGTAGGGGTGTTGTACGACTGGACGATCCTATGATGAAACCCCCAGGGATACGTCCCGCCCGCTATCAGCTTTGTGTGGGATGTTTAAAATGAATATTTTAATGCCCATTGAATCTAAGATCAAATTGAAATCTAATGAATAAGGCAGAAGTTCAGAAAGATAAGAACGGCTCCTATGGGTCCCCAGAGAGCAAGTACTAACTGGATATTTGGCTGTGGCAGGCACGGCAGCCCTGCCAGATTTTTTTCTCTCTCTCCCTCTGTGTGTGTCTTGTGCTATCTGACATCAGCTGAACACGGGGGTTTTGTTGCCGTGGTATCGCGTTTCCTCAATGGAAATTAGCCTGGCCTCCCGCGTCGGAGAAAGTACTATTGTTCATACTAATAACGCACGAGTCGGCCCCCGGGGCCGTTCAGTCCGCCGGTGCGGGCTTGCTCGGCTCAGCCGCCGCAGGTTCCTTCGGGCTGTAAGCTCATCGCGGGCACCGGCCTCCGCGGTATGCAGGACGCCTTCAAGGAGCATCATTAGGGACCCCCATCACCCAGGACATGCCTTCTTATATAACCATATAACAATTACAGCACGGAAACAGGCCATCTCGGCCCTTCTAGTCCGTGCCGAACTCTTACTCTCACCTAGTCCCACCGACCCGCACTCAGCCCATAACCCTCCATTCCTTTCCTGTCCATATAGCTGTCCAATTTAACTTTAAACGACAACATCGAACCTGCCTCAACCACTTCTACTGGAAGCTCGTTCCACACAGCTACCACTCTGAGTAAAGAAGTTCCCCCTCATGTTACCCCTAAACTTTTGTCCTCTAATTCTCAACCCATGTCTTCTTGTTTGAATCTTCCCCACTCTCAATGGAAAAAGCCTATCCATGTCAACTCTATCCCCCTCATAATTTTAAATACCCCTATCAAGTCCCCCCTCAACCTTCTACGCTCCAAAGAATAAAGACCTAACTTGTTCAACCTTTAAATTATAATGAAACATACTGTATAATGCACCATATACTGTATATTATATATAATCTCTATTATAATTTTACACACTACAGAAATGAAGCCCTTCATATCAAGATCTCACCTTGATCTATTCCAATATACTTAAGGCTCAACACCAAACAATCCACCTCTTCTCACTTCTCATTAGCTGCTGCCGATTGGTCTTAACATTATCCCTGATTAAATTCCCTCCTTCTAGTCTTAAAGTTAATCTGTAATTGGCGATTCTTCTTTGAGCCGAGTAAATTTTCTTTTTCCCCAGTTGCTCTTTCTCAATCTCAGAATTAACCACTTAATTAATTAATTAATTAATTAATCAATCAATCTCTTCTCACTGCTACCATCAGGGAGGAGGTACAGGAGCCTGAAGACACACACTCAGCGATTCAGGAACAGCTTCTTCCCCTCTGCCATCCGGATTCTGAATGGACATGGAACCCACGAACACCACCTCACTACATTTTTATATCTCTGTTTTTCCACTGCTTATTTTAACTTTTACATATACATGTATGTGAGAAGGACGTGGGGGACCACTCACAGAATCTCTCCTCCAGGACAGCCACTTGGAAAAAGTGGTCGCCGAGGCTCTGGCAGAGTATGGCACACACAAAAAAATATACATATATACTCTGTAATTCGCAGTTTTCCCCTCTGTTATTATGTACTGCCGCAAAGACAGCACATTTCACGGCACATGCCGGTGATATTAAACCTGATTCTGACTGTGTGCACTTTAGAGAGAGTGTACAGGCTGTGAATCCTCACATCTCCCCGCCTTGACTCAATGAGGTTTAGAGAGATATGGTCCAAAGGCAGGAGATAAGGCACCTTGGTAGTCTCCGACGAGTTGGCTGAAGGGTCAGATCCCATGACTTACACCTTTGACTCTAACCAGGTTACTAGCTGGTTAGACACTGGCTCTAATTATACACTTCCCGAGCAAAAAGAACTAATCGATCGAGGCTTTGACATTTTTAATTCATCTCCAGCCTGATTAGCTTTTTTTTCACTGGCGGGGGAGGTGAAGAGCGCGGGACTTCCATCGGCATCATGACCTTGTCCTTGGGCCGCTCGGCTGTAAATTGGAACCTCTTGTTCGGGATTTCGCCGGTTCGAGAAACGTTTCCTCTTAAATCATCCCTTCAAACCCATTCAGTCGTCGCACTCTTTTCTGCACCCGACAGAGAATTAATTCAACGCGCGCAGTCTGTCTTCTTTTGATAATTTAACCTTTGGTCCCTGGTGTTGTGCCTTGCTCCCTCCAAACCCGTGCATGGTTATAACACACGGCATACCAGCGAGACAGAGACCCCCCCCCCCCCCCACTCGCTCTCGCTCTCTCTCTCTCTCTCTCTCAGACAGCGAGAGAGAAAGAGGAAGAAAGACAGTGAGACTGAAACAGAGATAAAATGACAGTGAGAGAAAAAGACAGAGTGAAAGAGAGTGTGTGAGAAAGAAAGACAAAAACAGTGAGAGACAGAGAGAGAAAGACAGAGAGATTGAGAAAGAAAGACAGAGCGTGAAAGAGAGGAAGATAGAGAGTGAGTGAGAGTGAAACAGACAGGGAAAGAATGACAGAGAGAGTGAAAGGGAGAAAAAGACAGAGAAAGTGTGAGAGAGAGAGGAAGACAGAGTGAGTGAGTGTGGAACAGGCAGAGGGAAAGAAAGAGAGAGTAAGAGCGAGGAGAAAGTGAAAGAGAGAAAGACTGAGAGTGAGAGGAGAGAAAAAGAGTGTGAGAAAGAAAGAGAAAAACATTGTGTGTGTGTGAGGGAGAGAGAAAGACAGAGAGTGTGTGAGAAAGACAGACAGTGAGCGAGAAAGAGTGTGTGAGAGAGAAAGCCAAATATAGTGTGTGTGGGAGTGAGAGAGAGAGAGAGTGAGTGAGAGAGAAAGAAAGACAGAGACAGTGTGAGAATAAAAGTCAGTGAGAGAGAGAGAGCAAGAGAAAGACAGAGAGAGAAAGGGTGAAGAGAGAGAGAGCGAGAGAGACTGAGAGTGAAAGAGTGTGTGAGAAAGAAAGACAAACAGTGCGAGATAGAGAGAGAGGAAGACAGACAGGGAGAGTGAGTAAGAGAAAGACAGGCAGACAGAGAGAGTGAGAAAGATAGAGGGAGAGAGATACAGACAGGGTGAAAGAGAAAGGCCGACAGAAAGCGTGAGAGGACAGAGAGTAAAAGACAGAAAGTGAGAAAAAGACAGCTAGAGAGACTGAGAGAAATGAATCGAGTTCTTTGTCACCCTCCCATTCCCTTCTCAAAGTCACCTACAGTAGGTGTGGCGGAGCAAGAGCACCTGAGCTGAGGTTGAATCAAAACACCTTCAGGTGTGAAAAGGGCCCGGTAAATGCAGGAATTTTGCTGATGAAGCTCCTGAGACAGAATCATCCGGCAAGCGGTGGGTGACAGCACCCTGATTCAGTCACCCCATTCCCTCTGGCGGTGGGGTGACTAGGCCAGAGGGATTTTGGATGGAGTAGGGGAGAGCGGGTGGAAGAATCAGTTCCTCCGGCTGTGGAAGCGCTGAAATGCAGGAAGGATAAGGCTGCGGCCAGGCTGGCTTTCTGGGAAGTGCCGGTAGGGGATCCTGTTCAGAGTTTCGAGCCACTTTGTCAGTGTGGCAGCCCCCTTTTGTCCAACGCGAGGAGCTGTCAGAGCGCCGAGGGTTGCCCGCCTCGGCAGGTGCGGGCTCCGGATTCCATGAGGCGCTGCGGCCGGGGAGCACATTCCTGTGCTGCGGGCGGGCCTCCCAACAACCTCCATCCCCACTCCCGGCCCTGAATGCGGCCATCCACGCTCCCGGCTGGGCAACAGGCAGCTGTCGGCAGCGCCAGAAACGCGCCGACTATCCCCAGAAAGCAGGCCGCCGTTGCCAGGAGTGCGGTGGCTCCGAGCTTGAAGCCCGCACCCCACCACGGCCACCCCGACTTCTGACAACTCACACCCGCTGAGATGCAGAGCAGGGCTTTCTGAAAAGAGGAGGGGAAGGAATCTGAGGCATAATAATTCTCGGGAAAAAAAATGCAACCCCGCCCACCACCACCCGTTTTGAACTCAATTATTACCAACAACAGATCTGCAAAACCAAACTTTGCACAGAAAACTTTGAATTTTTCTACCTGGTTTATGACTTACAACACTTGCACGAAACAGGCACTTCCACATCTCAGAGAGGAAAGAGCAGAAACAGCGAGGGGAGCTCGGATATCAGAGGGTCAGCGAGAAACGTGGGGGTATCGGAGTGTCAGGGTGAGGAACGTGTGGGGTTTATCGGAGTGTCAGGGTGAGGGACGTGTGGGGTTTATCGGAGTGTCAGGGTGAGGGACGTGTGGGGTTTATTGGAGTGTCAGTGTGAGGAACGTGTGGGATGTATCGGAGTGTCAGGGTGAGGGACGTGTAGGGTGTATCGGGGTGTCAGGGTGAGGGACGTGTAGGGTGTATCGGAGTGTCAGGGTGAGGGACGTGTAGGGTGTATCGGGATGTCAGGGTGAGGGACGTGTGGAGTGTATCGGAGTGTCAGGGTGAGGGACGTGTGGGATGTATCGGAGTGTCAGGGTGAGGGACGCGTAGGGTGTATCGGGGTGTCAAGGTGAGGGACGCGTGGGGTGTATCGGAGTGTCAGGGTGAGGGACGTGTGGGGTGTGTTGGAGTGTCAGGGTGAGGGACGTGTGGGGTGTATAGGACTATCAGGGTGAGGGACGTGTGGGGTGTATCGGAGTGTCTGGGTGAGGGACGTGTGGGGTTTATCGGAGTGTCAGTGTGAGGGACGTGTGGGGTTTATCGGAGTGTCAGGGTGAGGGACGTGTAGGGTGTATCAGAGTGTCAGGGTGAGGGACGTGTAGGGTGTATCGGGGTGTCAGGGTGAGGGACGTGTGGAGTGTATCGGAGTGTCAGGGTGAGGGACGCGTGGGGTGTATCGAAGTGTCAGTGTGAGGGACATGTGGGATGTATCGGAGTGTCAGGGTGAGGGACGTGTGGGGTGTGTTGGAGTGTCAGGGTGAGGGACGTGTGGGGTGTATAGGACTATCAGGGTGAGGGACGTGTGGGGTGTATCGGAGGGTCAGGGTGAGGGACGTGTGGGGTGTATCGGAGCGTCAGGGTGAGGGACTTGGGTGTATCGGGGTGTCAGGGTGAGGGACGTGTGGGGTGTATCGGAGTGTCAGGGTGAGGGATGTGTGGGATGTATCGGGGTGTCAGGGTGAGGGACGTGTGGGGTTTATCGGAGTGTCAGGGTGAGGGACGTGCGGGGTGTATCGGGGTGTCAGGGCGAGGGACGTGCGGGGTGTATCGGGGTGTCAGGGCGAGGGACGTGCGGGGTGTATCGGAGGGTCAGGGTGAGGGACGTGCGGGGTGTATCGGAGTGTCAGGGCGAGGGACGTGCGGGGTGTATAGGACTGTCAGGGCGAGGGACGTGCGGGGTGTATCGGAGTGTCAGGACGAGGGACGTGCGGGGTGTATCGGAGTGTCAGGACGAGGGACGTGCGGGGTGTATCGGAGTGTCAGGATGAGGGACGTGTGGGGTGTATCGGAGTGTCAGGGTGAGGGACGTGTGGGTTTATCGGAGTGTCAGGATGAGGGACGTGTGGGGTGTATCGGGGTGTCAGGGTGAGGGACATGTGGGGTGTATCGGAGTGTCAGGGTGAGGGCTGTGTAGGGTGTATCGGAGTGTCAGGGTGAGGGACTTGTGGGGTGTATCGGAGTATCAGGGTGAGGGACTTGTGGGGTGTATCGGAGTGTCAGGGTGAGGGACGTGCGGGGTTTATCGGGGTGTCAGTGTGAGGGACGTGCGGGGTTTATCGGAGTGGCAGGGTGAGGGACGTGCGGGGTGTATCGGAGGGTCAGGGCGAGGGACGTGCGGGGTGTATCGGGGTGTCAGGGCGAGGGACGTGCGGGGTGTATCGGGGTGTCAGGGCGAGGGACGTGCGGGGTGTATCGGAGGGTCAGGGTGAGGGACGTGCGGGGTGTATCGGAGTGTCAGGGTGAGGGACGTGCGGGGTGTATAGGACTGTCAGGGCGAGGGACGTGCGGGGTGTATCGGAGTGTCAGGGCGAGGGACGTGCGGGGTGTATCGGGGTGTCAGGGCGAGGGACGTGCGGGGTGTATCGGAGTGTCAGGGCGAGGGACGTGCGGGGTGTATAGGACTGTCAGGGTGAGGGACGTGCGGGGTGTATCGGAGTGTCAGGGTGAGGGACGTGCGGGGTGTATCGGGGTGTCAGGGTGAGGGACGGTCGGGTATATCGGAGTGTCAGTGTGAGGGGCGTGTGGGGTGTATCAGAGTGTCAGGGTGAGGGACGTGTGGGGTGTGTCAGGATGAGGGACGTGTGGGGTGTATCGGAGTGTCAGTGTGAGGGACGTGTGGGGTGTATTGGATTGTCAGAGCGAGGGACGTGTGGGGTGTATCAGAGTGTCAGGGTGAGGAACGTGTGGGGTGTATCGGAGTGTCAGGGTGAGGGACGTGTGGGGTGTATTAGGATGTCAGAATGATGGACGTGCGGGGTGTATCGGGGTGTCAGGGTGAGGGACGTGTGGGGTGTATTGGGGTGTCAGTGTGAGGGACGTGTGGGGTGTATTGGATTGTCAGAGTGAGGGACGTGTGGGGTGTACCGGAGTGTCAGGGTGTGGTGAATGCGACACCTTTCTGAGTTTGTGCTGAGGTATGCTCTCAGTCTGTGGGAGCTTAGTGTTGAAATATTGCGGGGCATCGTCACTCCGGTTGTGAAGTATTTCAGAGCGATATAGTCGGCCTGCAGGGCATTACAGTCTCCACGTGTGTCAGCCCGCCAGCAGGCTGAATACCCTGCCGTTGCTCTGCCTGAGCTAACGTGCACCTTTTCTGTTCTGAGCCTGCAGTTAGTTCGCGGCCAGGGCTCTGCTGTAATCAGGGCTCGGGCTGACAGTGACGGGGGGAGTGGTAGGCCGTTGCCCACTGGGATGTGACCCTCGCCGTCTGCTGATAACGTTTTGCTGTGTGCCATCTGGCGGGGCTAGATCTGAAACCTGCTCCCAGGGGTGATGGGTCTGTTGAGTATTGTTGGAGAATGATCTCCCCCCACCCCCCGCTTCCCCACCCCCCAAGTCCAACCGTTAAACCTGGAGGCATGTTCAGGGGCTGTTTTTTCTCTCCGTTTCGTCTCAATTCCTCCCTCCCTCTCATGATACACAGTAGTCTATCTTGCATATGCAGCGATTGACTTTATTGCTTGCTTTGTAATATCTCTCGTTTTCTCTGCTCCCTCTTTCCACTTTTCTCATTGTCTTTTTCTTCCTTTCTGTCTTTCCTTTATTTTCTCCTTCTCCTCTTCTCCGTCTGATTTCCTCTGCGCCCCTCTCTGTCTCCACTTTTCGCTTGCCTTTTTCAGATTCGCTCCAGAGGCCAGCATTAAATTTGGCCGCAGTTGTAACGCAAGGGAACAATGGTGTTTGAGGTTTTTTTCTTTTTCGATGCCCCTCTCCTCCTTCTCAGATCGATGCATCGGGAAGATCTGTGATCTGGGGCAGACAGTATTCCCTCCTAAACAGGTTGTTTCTCACTGGTCGGCGGAAATGATACATTAATTGAGCTTAGTAGGCAATTTCTTGCCTCCTGACCAACCTTCTTCTCTCAAGCAGCACTAAAATAAGTTAAATTTAAAAAGTAGCCAAAAAACAGTAACTTTTAAAAAGTATTGAGGTAGTATTCATGGGTTCAATGTCCATTCAGAAATAGGATGGCAGAGGGGAAGAAGCTGTTCCGGAATGACTGAGTGTGTGCCTTCAGGCTCCTGTACCCCCTTCCTGATGGTAACAATGAGAAGAGGGCACGTCCTGGGCAGTGGGGGACATCACCTTTTCCAGGCATCGCTCCTTGAAGATGTCTTGGACACTACGGGGGCTAGTACCCATGATGGAGCCCATTGAGTTTGCAACTCTCTGCAGATCTCCTGTGTACATCCACAGAAATTTTAGAGTGTTTCAGATGACCTACCAAACCTCCCCAACCTCCGAATGAAATATAGCCACTGTCTTGTCTTCTTTATGACTGCATCGATATGCTGGGACCAGGTTAGGTCCTCAGAGATATCTACACCCAGGAACTTGAAGTTGCTCACTCTCTCCACTTCTGATCCCTCTATGAGGACTGGTGTGTATTCCCTCGTCTTACCCGTTCTGAAGTCCGCGATCAGCTCTTTGGTCTCACTGATGTCAAGTGCAAGGTCGTTGCTGTGTCACCACTCAACTAGCTGATATATCTCGCTCCTGTATGGCCCCTTCGTCACCAGATCCCTTCTCAGATCGATGCTAAAATCCCATAGGCACCACTGGAAGATCTGGGATCTGGGACGAACAGTATTCCCTCCAAAACAGATTGCTTGCCAGTGGGATCTTGCTGCGTGGCAAATGATTCATTGACTTCAGAATTTATTGAGCTTAGAAGACAAGTTCTCGAGTCCTGACCAATCTCCTTCTCTCAAATGACACCATTGTAAGGTATAGGCTAACTGAGCCAGTTCTACTCAAGAGATGCTGCAGATGCTGGAAATCTGGAGTAACACACACAAGATGCTGGACATCGGGCAGCATCTGTGAAGAGGAGCAAAGAGCCAACTGTTCAGGCCAAGACCCTTCATCAGGACTTGTTGGAGCCCGTAAGGTAGATGACCTTGTAGCCCAATAAGAGACTGCCAGGCATGAGGTCATGGAGCAAAGAAGATTATAGTTGGGAGCTTAATATCTAAGCATACACATTGAAAGGACAGGCAGGTGGGCAGAGGGGCTGGCATGACTGTGTTGGCAAAAAAAGTTAAATCAAATCCTTAGAAAGAGGTGACATAGGATTGGAAGATGTAGAATCCTAGTGGATAGAGTTGAGAAGTTGCCAGGTTAAAAATACCCCGTTGGGAGTTATATACAGGCCTCCAAACTGTAGCCAGGATTTGGGGTACAAATTACAATGGGAAATTTAAAAGCCTGTAAAAGAAAAGGGCAATGTTATGATAGCAATGGGAGTTTCAATACGCAGGTAGATTGGGAAAATCAGTTTAGTGCTGGATCCTGAGAGAGAGAATTTGTAGAATGTCATCAAGATGGATTTTTTTGGAGCAACTTTGGGCTGAGCCCACCAGGGGAAAGACAAACACAAGGAAATCTGCAGATGCTGGAATTTCAAGCAACGCACATCAAAGTTTCTGGTGAACGCAGCAGGCCAGGCAGCATCTCTAGGAAGAGGTACAGTGGACGTTTCGGGCCGAGACCCTCCGTCAGGACTAACTGAAAGAAGAGCTAGTAAGAGATGTGGGAGTGGGAGGGGGAGATTCGAAATGATAGGAGAAGACAGGAGGGGGAGGGATGGAGCCAAGAGCTGGACAGTTGATTGGCAAAAGGAATATGAGAGGATCATGGGACAGGAGCTCCGGGAAGAAAGACAAAGGGAGGGAACCCAGAGGATGAGCAAGGGAGGGACAGAGGGAGAAAAAGGAGAGAGAGAAAAAGAATGTCTGTATATAAATAAATAACGGATGGGGAACGAGGGGGAGGTGGGGCATTAGCGGAAGTTAGAGAAGTCGATGTTCATGCCATCAGGTTGGAGGCTACCCAGACAGAATATAAGGTGTGGTTCCTCCAACCTGAGTGTGGCTTCGTCTTTACAGTAGAGGAGGCCGTGGCCACACATTTTAATTCCACATCCCATTCCCATTCTGATTTGTCTATCCACGGCCTCCTCTACTGTAAAGATGAAGCCACACTCAGATTGGAGGAACAACACCTTATATTCCGTCTGGGTAGCCTCCAACCTGATGGCATGAACATTGACTTCTCTAACTTCCGCTAATGCCCCACCTCCCCCTCGTACCCCATCCGTTATTTATTTATATACACACATTCTTTCTCGCTCTCTCCTTTTTCTCCCTCTGTCCCTCTCACTATACCCCTTGCCCATCCTCTGGGTATTCCCCCCTCCCCCTTTTCTTTCTCCCCGGAGCTCCTGTCCCATGATCCTCTCATATCCCTTTTGCCAATCACCTGTCCAGCTCTTGGCTCCATCCCTCCCCCTCCTGTCTTCTCCTATCATTTTGGATCTCCCCCTCCCTCTCCCACTTTCAAATCCCTTAGTCATTCTTCCTTCAGTTAGTCCTGACGAAGGGTCTCGGTCCGAAACGTTGACTGTACCTCTTCCTAGAGATGTTGCCTGGCCTGCTGCGTTCACCAGCAACTTTTAGAGGAAAGACAATTCTGGAATGGGTGTTGTGTAATGAACCGGATTTGACCAAGGAGCTTAAGGTAAAGGAACCCTAAGGAAACAATGATCATAAGATGATAGAATTCACCCTGCAAATTGAGAGAGAGAAGATAAAGTCAGTATTATAATGGAGTAAAGGGAATTACAGAGTCATGAGAGAGGAGATGGCCAAAGTTGATTGGAAGGGAACACTAGCAGGGATGATGCTCAGAACAGCAATTGCTGGAGTTTCTGGAAAAAATTTGGGAGATAGATACATCCCAAAGAAGAAGAAGTATTCTAATGGCAGAATGGTGCAACCGTGGCTGACAAGAGAAGTCAAAGCCAACATAAAGGCGAAAGGAAAAGCATATATATAGGCATCCATTAGTCTCATGAGACCATGGATTTGCACCTTGGAAGGTTTCCAGGGCACAGGCCTGGGCAAGGTTGTATGGAAGACCGGCAGTTGCCCATGCTGCAAGTCTCCCCTCTCCATGACACCGATGTTGTCCAAGGGAAGGGCATTAGGACCCAAACAGCTTGGCACCGGTGTCGTCGCAGAGCAATGTGTGGTTAAGTGCCTTGCTCAAAGACACAACACGCTGCCTCAGCCAAGGCTCGAACTAGCAACCTTCAGATCACCAGACGAACGCCTGAACCACTTGGCCACGCGCCAACACGGAAAAGCATATAATATAGCAATATAGTCAGCGGTGAGGAAGGGAAATGCAATGTTAGCATTCATTTCAAAAGGACTAGAATATAAAAACAAGTATGTAGTGCTGAGGCTTCGTAAAGCAGTGATGAGGCATCACGGAGTACTGAGAGCAGTTTTGACCCCTTATCTAAGAAAGGAGCTGTTGATTTTGGAGAAGGTTCAAAGGAGGTTCGCGAGAATGATTCCAGGAATGAAAGGCTTATTACATGAGGAGTGTTTGATAGCTCTGGGTCCGTACTCACTGGAATTTAGAAGAATCAGGATGTATCTCATTGAAAACTATTGAATGTTGAAAAGTCCAGATAGAGTGGATGTAAGAGGATGTGTTTCCTACAGTGGGGGAGTCTAGGACCAGAAGACACAGCCAAAGAATAGAGGAACATCCATTTAGAACAGAGTTGATTAGAAATTTCTGATCATCCCTCAGAGCAGAGGGACGTCCATTTAGAACAGAGATGATGACGAATTTCTTTAGCCAGAGAGTGGTGAGTCTGTGGACTTTGTTGCCACAGGCAGCTGTGAAGGCCAAGTCATTGGGTATATTGAAGGCGGAGGTTGATAGATACTTGATTAGCCAGGGCGTGGAAGATTACAGGGAGAAGGCAAAGTAATGGGATTGAGAGAGAAAATGGATCGGCCGTGAAGAAGTGCCGAGCAAACCCGATGGGCCAAATAGCCTATTTCTGCTCCTATGTCTTATGGACTTACATCCACATTGCTCATTGTCATGTCCCATACTAGCCTTCCCTTGCAGTCAGTGTATCTTGAAGTGTTTGTTTGTATGCATCTCCTCAAGACTGGGGTGGTTTGATGTGTGGGTGTATTGATTATTATGGTTTTATTATCCAATACCCTGTTAGCTTTTCATTATATGGAAGCAAAGGATGATAGAACATAAGACATAGCACAGTACAGGCCCTTCGGCCCAAAATGTTCTGCTGACCTTTCAACCTACACTAAGATCAACCTAACCCTTCCTTCCTACATAGCCCTCCTTGAAAGGAAGCTGGCAACTAATATCAAAGAAGATACTAAAAGCTTTTTTAAGTATATAAACGGTAAAAGTGAGTCGAGGGTAGATATAGAACCAACAGAAAATGACGCTGGAGCGCTGGAGATACTGTAGTGAGAGACGCAGAGATGGCAGAGGATCTGAATGCATGTTTTGCATCAGTCTTCACAGTGGAAGATGTCTACATTCAAGAGTGTCAGGGAAGTGAAGTTTGGGCAGTGAAAATTACGACTGAGAAGGTGCTCAGGAAGCTTAATGGTCTGAGGGCGCAGTTTTGGGCTCCTTACTTTAGAAAGGATATACTGACATTGGAGAGGGTGCAGAGGAGATTCAAGAGAATGATTCCAGGAATGAAAGGGTTGCCATATGAGGAACGTCTGGCAGCTCTTGGGCTGTGTTCCCTGGAGGTCAGGAGAATGAGGGGGGGATCTCGTAGAAACATTTCGAATGTTAAAAGGCCTGAACAGATTAGATATGGCAAAGTTATTTCCCATGGTAGGGGAGTCTAGGACAAGAGGGTATGACTTCAGGATTGAAGGACATCCATTTAGAACAGAGAAGCAGAGAAATTACTTTGGTCAGAGGGTGGTAAAACTGTGGAATTTGTTGGCACGAGTGGCTGTGGAGGCCAAGTTATTGGGTGTATTTAAGGCAGAGATAGGCAGGTTTTTGATTAGCCAGGGTATCAAAGGGTATGGGGAGGGGAGTGGGGATGACTAGAAGAATTGGATCAGATGATTGAATGGCAGAGCAGACTCGATGGGCCGAATGGTTTACTTTTGTTCCTATATCTTATGGTCTTATTCTTCTCTCATCCATATGCCTCTCTAAGAGTCCCTCAAATTCCCCTAATGACTTTGCCTCTCCCACCACCCATGGCAGAGCATTCCATGCCCTCACCACACTCGATGTAAAATAAGAAAGTACCTCAGTCATCTCCCTATCCTTTCCTCCAATCATGCTGACCCCAGGGTCCCCCTGCTCCTCCACACCGCGAGGAATCCCGCCATTAACCCTTCCAAGTTCAAGATCTTCCAAGATGGATCACACCTTTCCGGGCTGAACTGCATCCGCCTCTTCTCAGCCCAGTTCTGCATCCCGTTGTAACCAGTGACAGATAACCTTCCACGGTATCCATAGCACCACCAGCCACCTGCAAACTTTCTAACCCATCCTTCCAATTCCTCATCCAAGTCACTCAGGGGGTCCCAGGACAGAAAACACTCTCGTTCGATGATTACCAACGCCACCCCCCATCCCAACCCAGGTCCGACGAACAGCCTGAGGCCTTCAGAGCAGTGGGCAAGGGAAAAAGGGAAGGAATTCTGTTATTCCGGGATTTTTATTTATTGGGAAACAGCATGGAACGGCCCTTCAAGCTGTACCACCCAGCAAACCCCCGCACCCCCCGATTCAACCCTAGCCTAATCACGGAACAATTTACCTACCAACCTGGTACATCTTTGGACTGTGGGAGGAAACCAGAGCACCCGGAGGAAACCCATGTACAAACTCCTCACAGGCAGTGCCAGGAATTGAACCCGGGTCATTGGTACCATAAAGCATTTTGCTAGTCACGACACCATGGTGCCGACCAACCCTCTGGGCTGCCAGCCTGAACGACAGAAATTCTCTTGCACTTTACCTTAATTCCCGTACACTCATGTCCTGGAATGTTTCTGCGCGGTGCACTACTATACAGTAATAACTTGCACTACAACATCTCACACAATACCCATCGAAATGCTTTGCATGGGCATGACCAGTGGCCACTTTATTAGGTACACCTGCTCCTTAATGCAAATATCTAATCAGCCAATCGTGTGGCAGCAACTCAAATGCATTAAAGCATGCAAACATGGTCAAGAGGTTCAGTTGGAAAGAAGTACAGTTGACGTTTCGGACCCGAAGGGTTTTGGCCTGAAACGACAACTGTACTTTTTTTCCATAGATGCTGCCTGGCCTGCTAAGTTTCTCCAGCATTTTGTGTGTGCTTTGCTTGGATTTCCAGCACCTGCAGATTTTGTCTTGTGAGACGCTCAGCTGCTGTTCAGACCAAATATCAGGACGGGGAAGAAATATGATCTAAGTGACTTTGGCGGTTGGTGCCAGATGGGGTGGTTTGAGTATCGCAGAAATTGCTGATCTCCTGGGATTTTCACCGACAAAAGGTCTATAGCAGGGGCTCACAACCTGATCTATGGACCCCTCGGTTAACGGCAAGGCTCCATGGCATAAAAAAGTAGCGAGCTTACAGAGAATGGTGTGAAAAATGAGGAACACTCAGCGAGCAGCAGTTCTGTAGGCGAAAGCACCTTGTTAACGAGAGGGGTCAGAGGAGAACGGCCAGACGGGTTCAAGCTGACAGTAACTCAAATAACCACCCATTACAACAGTGGTTTGCAGAAGAGCATCTCTGACCGCACAATATGTCGAAGCTTGAAGTGGATGGGCTACACCAGCAGAAGACCATGAACATACACTCACTGGCCACTTTACTGGGTCCAGGAGGTAACTAACGAAGTGGCCACTGAGTGTAACTTGCCCTAGAACTTACGTACACGGAACGCAGAAACGCTTCATGTAGACATTATCAGTCTACATTGAATATTCAAGTCAAGTCACTTTTTATTGTCATTTCAACCATAACTGCTGGCACAGTACACAGTAAAGATGAGACAACGTTTTCCAGGACCATGGTGCTACATGAAACAATACAAAAACTACACTGAACTACGTAAGAAAAAAACACAGAAACTACACTAGACTACAGTCCTATCCAGGTCTGCATAAAGTGCACAAAACAGTGCAGGCATTACAATAAATAATAAACAAGACAATAGGCACAGTAGAGGGCAGTAGGTTGGTGTCAGTCCAGGCTCTGGGTATTGAGGAGTCTGATGGCTTGGGGGGAAGAAACTGTTACACAGTCTGGTCATGACAGCCGGAATGCTTCGGTGCCTTTTGCCAGATGGCAGGAGGGAGAAGAGTTTGTATGAGGGGTACGTGGGGTCCTTCATAATGCTGTTTGCTTTGCGGATGCAGCGTGTGGTGTAAATGTCTGTGACGGCGGGAGGAGAGACCCCGATGATCTCCTCAGCTGACCCCACTATCCGCTGCAGGGCCTTGCGATCCGCGACGGTGCAATTCCTGAACCAGGCCGTGATGCAGCTGCTCAGGATGTTCTCGATACAACCTCTGTATTGAGAATGTGGTGAGGATGGGGGGTGGGAGATAGACTTTTCTCAGCCTTCGCAGGAAGTAGAGACGCTGCTGGGCTTTCTTTGCTATGGAGCTGGTGTTGAGGGACCAGGTGAGATTCTCCGCCAGGTGAACACCAAGAAATTTGGTGCTCTGGACGATCTCTACGGAGGAGTCGTCGATGTTCAGCGGAGAGTGGTCACTCCGTGTCCTCCTGAAGTCAACGACGATCTCTTTTGTTTTGTTCACATTCGGAGACAGGATGTTGAGCCATATAAGAGCTCGGTAGCTGACACAAATTTTACCTTGCTTCTCAAATACAGGGAAACACAGACAGTGAGATCGATCAGCGTAACACTATCACAGCGCCAGCTGTAAAACCGGGGCTGGGCTTCTGCCACGGCCAGTAGGGAGATTGTACATTCCACCCCCCCCCCCCGTAACCGCGTGGGTTCTCCTTCCGGTGCTCCTGGAACCACCTCCCCACCACAGATGTACGGCTTCAGGTGAGTAGCCCGTGGGCACGCCATGTTGGCACCGGAAACACAGTAACTCTTGCAGGCTGCCCCCCGCCCCGGGCACCTCTCGGACTGTATCTGTCATTGGTGCATTTCAAGGCTCGTTTTGATTAACTTTTGACAAACAAAGCTAACCTTACCTAATCATGTGAGCTTGGAACGTAGGATTGCGAGCAGGTGGGTATGTTCTTCGTGTAACCTTGGACGAGTGAGAGGAAGTAAGCGCACGCGAGAGAAAAGACCGTAAGATTTAGGAGCAGAATTAGGCCATTTGGCCCATCGAGTGTGCTTCACCATTTCATCATGGCTGATCCGTTGTCCCTCTCAGCCCCAATCCCCATATCCCTTACTGCCCTGACTAATCAAGAACCTATCAACCTCTACCTTAAATATACCCAAAGACTTGGCCTCCACAGCTGCCGGTTGCAACGAATTCCGCAGATTCCCCACTCTCTGGCTAAAGAAACTCCTCCTTGCCTCCGTTCTAAAAGGACACCCCTCTATTCTGAGGCTGTACCCTCTGGTCTTAGACTCCCCCACCTTTGGAAACATCCTCTCCACATCCACTCTATCGAGGCCTTTCACCATTCGATAGGTTTCAATGAGGGCACCCCTCATTTGTCTGAATTCCAGTGAGTACAGATCCAGAGCCGTTAAATGCTCCCTATATGACAAGTCTTTCAATCCTGGAATCAGTCCCATGAATCTCTCTCTCTCCAAAGTCAGCACATCCTTTCTTAGATAAGGAACCAAAAGTCAAAGAGTCAAGAATCAAAGAACATTTATTAACAAAGAATGTATAAATTATACAACCTTGAGATTTGCTTGCTCACAGGTAGCCACAAAGCAAGAAACCTGAAAGAACCTCATAAAAAAAGACCAACCCCCAATGCACAAGAGAAAAAAAAAAACAAATCATGCAAACAACACACATCAAAGTTGCTGGTGAACGCAGCAGGCCAGGCAGCATCTCTAGGAAGAGGTACAGTCGATGTTTCGGACCGAGACCCTTCGTCAGGACTAACTGAAGGAAGAGTGAGTAAGGGATTTGAAAGTGGGAGGGGGAGGGGGAGATCCGAAATGATAGGAGAAGACAGGAGGGGGAGGGATGGAGCCAAGAGCTGGACAGGTGATTGGCAAAGGGGATATGAGAAGATCATAGGACTGGAGGCCCAGAGAGAAGGAAAAGGGGGAGGGGGGAAAATACCCCAGAGGATGGGCAAGGGGTATAGTCAGAGGGACAGAGGGAGAAAAAGGAGAGAGAGAGAAAGAATGTGTGTATATAGATAAATAACGGATGGGGTACGAGGGGGAGGTGGGGCATACGGCCTTCCAGGTGAGGCGACACTTCACCTGTGAGTCGGCTGGGGTGATATACTGCGTCCGGTGCTCCCGATGTGGCCTTCTATATATTGGCGAGACCCGGTGCAGACTGGGAGACCGCTTTGCTGAACACCTACGCTCTGTCCGCCAGAGAAAGCAGGATATCCCAGTGGCCACACATTTTAATTCCACATCCCATTCCCATTCTGACATGTCTATCCACGGCCTCCTCTACTGTCAAGATGAAGCCACACTCAGGTTGGAGGAACAACACCTTATATTCTGTCTGGGTAGCCTCCAACCTGATGGCATGAACATTGACTTCTCTAACTTCCGCTAATGCCCCACCTCCCCCTCGTACCCCATCCGTTATTTATTTTTATACACACATTCTTTCTCTCTCTCTCTCTGCTTTTTCTCCCTCTGTCCCTCTGACTATACCCCTTGCCCATTCTCTGGGGTATTTCCCCCTCCCTCTTTTCCTTCTCCCTGGACCTCCTGTCCCACGATCCTCTCATAACCCCTTTGCCAATCACCTGTCCAGCTCTCGGCTCCATCCCTCCCCCTCCTGTCTTCTCCTATCATTTCGGATCTCCCCCTCTCCCTCCCACTTTCAAATCTCTTACTAGCTTTTCTTTCAGTTAGTCCTGACGAAGGGTCTCGGCCTGAAACGTCGACTGCACCTCGTCCTAGAGATGCTGCCTGGCCCAATGAAAAGGAAAAGGTGTGTTTACAAGTAGAGAATTACTTAATTGACTTTATTTGTTGAGCTACAGCGTGGCATAGGCCCTTCTAACACTCCGAGCCACGCCACCCAGCAATCCCCCGCCCCCGAGCTACAGCCCAGCCTAATCACGGAGCCATTTAAAATGAACAATTAACCTCCCAACCGGTGTGAGATCTCATTAGCATTTGAAGAGTGAATGTGTGCGGGAGATTCTGAACGGGAAGGTGTGAGTGTGCGCGGTGGGTGGATGTCGCCGTGAATCCTTCGAGCTGTGTGGGTGAGGGTGCGTGCTGGGTGTTGTGCAAGCGTGAAAGAGCCCGAACCAGAACACGCTCCGTCCCCCCACGGGGTTCAGAGCTGAGCTCCGATGCAGTTACGGCCGGCTATGAGGGGGCCGGATCGGGAAGGGGGAACTGTCTGGGGTTCGCCTCTTTAAGATGCAGAATTAATCTATGCTGATGTCAAAAATGCAGAACATGTGGCTTCAGGGTCTGTAAAGCTAAAAGATGCAAATAGCTAGTCCCCTCGCCCAGGGGCAGTTGGGAGGGTGGGGGGTGTGGGGGAGGGGAGTGACGGACTGACAGATGGTCCTGCGCGACCGGTAACAAAGGAAGGGGATCAGGGGATCTGAGTCCGTTGCACACGGCGACCAGTTGCTTGGTAGCTCCTTCTGTAATAGGGAGAAATTATTGTTCCGTTGCCCTCTCTCCACTCTTAAAAGTCGCAAATTAATTACGGATCTGTCTTCTGCAGCCATCGTGACCTGAAGGGAGGGAGCGGTGCGTGATGTGTGTCCCGGAGAGGGATTTCTCGAGATTATTTGGCGTTTAAATCGTCCCTCTACGCTGGCACTTAGTAGGGTTAGCGGTGAAGGCCCGCCACCTCGGGGCTCCCTTCATCGTGCCAGTGGCTTACCGCTGTCCGTCACGCAAGCCCTGGGAGCAGGAGGCACAGCCTTCCTCATTGCTGTTTCCGTAACAGTTTCGCTTGACCGGCCCCCGAGCTGGACCCCCGATCCGGGAGGACCCGGTGGGACCTCTCTCCGTCTGGCCTCTCCCTTTTGACCCCGTTTGGCACGGCTGACCCCGCCAAGCCCCGACTCCAGCCGACACAGCTCCCCCACCTACGGCAGGGTTGTGGTCCGCTTGGATCGTATTCGGTGGAAAGGAGTTCGAGGGCGAGGTGAGGGGTCATAAAATGGCCTTCTCTCCCCGCTTCCACTTCACGCCTGGATTTGAGTGCCCATGTCACTGACTGCCCATTGATACCTGCTTGGCAAAGGTGGGCCGAAACAGGGAGGTAACAGGAGGGTTTTTTTCTTTTTAAACAGATTTAATGAGTCGTACAGCAGAACAATGGGCCCACCATGTTCGTGCTGCCTTTTATAGCAATCTACACTAATTCTGTTTACCTCATTATTTATTGATTCATTGAGATACAGGACCCTTCCGGCCCCTTGAACCATGCCAGCAATCCCCCGACTTAATCCCAGCTCAATCACGGGGACAATTTACAATCACCAATTAACCTGCCCAACCGGTTTATCTTTGGACTGTGGGAGGAAACCGGAGCACCCGGGGGAAACCCACGCCGTCACGGGGAGAACGTACAAACTCCTTACAGACAGCGGCGGGGATCGAACCCGGGTCACCGGTACTGTAAAGCGTCGTGCTGACTACCACGCCACCATGCCAACCCAATTTGATCCGTAGACATCTGTGCCTTGGCGATTCAAGCGCTTGTCTACATGCTTCCACCATCCATCCATCCATCTGTCTTTCTATCCATCCATCTATCTATCTATCTACCTATCTATCCATCTGTCCATCTATCCAACCAACTATCCATCCATCTATCCGTCTATCTATCTATCTACCTACCTATCTATCTATCTATCTATCCATCTGTCCATCTATTCATTTATCCATCTATCCATCCATCCATCTATCTATCTGTCCATCGGTTTCACTATCCATCCATTCATCCATCTATATTTATTCATCAATACAATGTGCAGTAGGCCATGCCGGCTCTTTGAGCCTCGTCGCCCCGGCAACCTCTAACAAATGCGATTGACCCAGACCTAATCACGGGACGATTTACAACGATTAACTAACGTTCCCCCGTAGGTCTTTGGACCATGGGGAGGAAACCGGGGGATGCCGGAGGAAAGCCCGTGCATTCCACGGGGAGAATGGGCAGAGACTCCTTACAGAACAGCACTAGAATTGAACTCCAAATTCCGGAGCGCTGACCGCTACGCTGTCACTTTCCTCCCGACTTTTCCCCCCCCCCCGTTTATTTGGCAGACCCTACCACAAGGTAATTGTACTGGCTGTGTCTGCACTCCCCCAGGAGACCCTCCTTCCCTCATCAGTACTTGGAACTGACCAGAGGGTCAGAAGGGGAGAGGTGTCTCAGGGGTCTCCTGAACTTCCTGTTTGTTTCTGTCTTGGGGGTGGACCCTAATGTGGTCATCCTTGCTATATAGGAGCAGAGAAAGAATGCCAATGGAACACTATGTCTAAACATTTGTACTGAGTCATGTTAGTAACAGTAGATGCTGGCCAGCGTACAGTGCAGGAGAGAGGAACTCAGAAGACAAAAGGTGGGCACTTGAAAGCCATGTCCAAAAGAGAGCGCCTCCCACACAATCGATTCACCACGTGATCAACGAACTGTACACTTGCTGCATTCTCGCAATCAATCAGATAACAAGTGCGCTGTAAACTCTATTCACCGTTGTGCGTGAAAATCCCAGGAGATCAGCAGTTTCTGAGATACTCAAATCACCCCATCTGGCACCAACAATCACTCCATGGTCAAAGTGACTTAGATCACATTCCTTCCCCATTCTGATGTCTGGTCTGAACCTCTTGACCATGACTATGTGCTTTTATGCATTGAGTCGTTGCCATGCGATTGGCTGATTAGATTATTTGCATTAATGAGCTGATGTACCTAATAAAGTGGCCACAGAGTTCGTAGGCAGGAGACACAAAGAACATAACACTGGCTGGATGACACCATTCTGGGAGAAGTTGTTGCTGGGGTGGTGGGGTGCAAATACTTGGGTGTTCACCTCGACAACAGACTTGACTGGAAAACCAACACTGAGGCTGCTTACAGGAAGGGGATGAGCAGACTCTATTTTCTAAGGAAGCTGAGATCCTTCAATATGTGCAGTGGGGTGTTGGAGATCTTTTACCAGTCTGTTGTAGCGAGTGCAGTCTCCTTTGCTGCTTTATGTTGGGGGAGCAGCATCGGTGCTGGTGATGCAAAAAGACAAATAAACTCATTAAAAAGGCTGGATCTGTCCTCGGCTACAATCCGAACTCATGAGTTAATGATGGAGAGGAGGTCACTAAACAAACTGTTACCCACTATGGACAATCTGGCACATCCTCTCCATGACCTACTGTGTCTGTCCATCGTCGACGTCGATGAGGACCTCGACACCATTTGATGGTGTCGAGACTGGCGCGTGATTTGGATTTAAGTGAGGGAGAGTTGCGAAGTGTCAGCCTCGCTCTCTCTTCCCAATTCCCATCTGGATCCAGTGGCAAGACAGAGTCTAGACGGCTGGAGATGGGACTAGGCGCAGTGGATGACCAGGACGTCTTCTGTGTCTTGTCCTGCTCTACACGTTCCATGACGCTTGCAGAGACCGCCTTCTTGACCGTTGGACCTTCCATTGGTCTCGTCCGCTCAATCCGCCGGAGTCTGTCTTCACATGCTGGGATAGACAACTCCCTATCTCACCGAGGGTTCGAGACCCGTCAGCTACCCTCACCTGGTTTAGCCGGCTTGTCGAAGCCATTGCCCGGGGTGTGGCCGCTGTCGCATGCAAACAGCTACCAGGGAGGCACAGGTGAGAGCTGAGTGCCAGGTGGGGATCAAAGGTGGGCTAACTGCATTGAAAAGGACATGATGTGTTTCCCCCACCAGAGGTGCTACCCCTCCCTGACGCCCCATACACCCCATGACCTACTGAATAAGCAGCGAAGCTCCCTTTTGAATAGACTCATTCAGCTCCGCTGTCACAAGGTTCGTTACAGAAAATCTTTCCTACCAGATGCAAAAAGCATTTCCAACAGTTCATCTCTGTGCGACAGGGGAAGGTATGTCATCGTACAATAGTTTCTGTTTTAGTATTATTGCACATGGGTAAATTATTGTGCACATTATTATTCTGTACTTTTTAATTAGTTAAGTCTGCACACTGCTAAGTGTGTTTTTAAATGTTGCTGTTGTAACAAAAGAATTTAAACTTGGAATCAATAGAGTATTTATTGTTATTAATATTCCTGGCGAATTTAGCCATGCGGGCAGGAAGAGAGGCATTGGAAACCAGGTGCCAGCTTCACCGTTTCCACGTGTGCTATAGGGAAAACAATAGTACTTGTAATGCGAGCGCTCGAGACAGGTATGACGGCCTTCGGAGGAGTTGTCTATCGGTGGGTCCTCAGGTGTCTGTGGGGGCCGGCCCGGGATCCACATACTCCGGTGCAGTGCGGGCAAGAGCGAGTGGTGCCCGTGGTTAGAGATCGGCTCTTGTGGTTGCTCAGTCTCTCCTTTCGCAGTCGCTGCTCTTTCTTTACGGCAGACTGAGGCCGTTCTTATGCAGCTCAGCTCCTTTTTGACCAGATTTCCTCCAGGAAGGCACACGCTCGGTGATTCAGGAACAGCTTCTTCCCCTCTGCCATCCGATTTCTGAATGGGCGTTGAACCCAAAAACACAAGCTCACCACTTTTTTATTTCTATTTTTGCACTACGTATTTAACTAATAAATGTGCTTACTCTAATTCACAGTTTTTTCTCTATTATTATGTATTGCATTGTGCCGCTGCTGCAAAGACAACAAATTCCACGACGTATGTCGGTGATATTAAACCTGATTCTCATTCCGATTCTGAGTGCAAAGTCATCCCAGCACCTGGAATTTCTTCAGTCTGATTTTGATGTTATCTCGGCAGCGTTTCCTTTGCCCACCAGGGTCTCGCTGGCCTTCCTTCAACTGGGAGTGAAGGATCTAGTTTGGGGAGACACGAGTTAGGCATCCGGGTGCCGCGGCCTATTCGTCAAGAGTTGGCGTAGCTTTCTCGTGCCGGAGATGTTGGCCTCCGCCAGTACGCTGGAGCTAGTGCGCCTGCCCTTTCAGATGATCTTCGCCGTCTTTTGTCAGGATCTTTAGGGGTACTGTTCAGATGCCTGTTGTAGGTGGTCCATGATTGACCTCCGTACAGTAAAGTATTAAGGACAAATGCCCGGTAGAGCAAATGTATTGTTTGGACCCGTAGGTCGCAGTGTTCAAAGGCTCTTTCCCTTAATCTTGCATCGAATCAGAATCCGGTTTAATATCACCGGTTTATGTCGTGAAATCTGTTAACTTGACGGCAGCAGTACAATGAAATACATGATCTGCTGCACACCAGTTTTTAGTGAATGGCCCATTATCTCGAAGTCGAACTCCACGTGATCGTTCAATTTGCTCCTGCAATGTGTCTCACCTTCACGGTGGATGGGGATTAGAATCTGCCACCAGCGGCGCCTCCCTCACGGCTTGTCGAGGACTGTCGCGCCCGTTGAAAGGTGCCCCGGCTTAACGGTGCCCCTAGGAAATCCCAGCTTTCAGAGCAGGAAAGGTCACGAGGTTGAGCACCACCATACAACCCGCCACAAGTGGGACTTCCCGGTGTCAATCATTTTAATTCCCATTCCCATTACAACGTGTCAATGCATGGCTTCCTCTTGTGCCGAGGGTGGAGAACCAACACCTTATATTCCATCTGGGTAGCCTCCAACCTGATGGCACGAACATCGATTTCTCTCTAGTCAACACATTTCCCCACCCCCACCCCTTTATTCCCCACTCTGACCTTTCATTTCTTCTCACCTGCCCATCGCTTCCACCTGCGTCCCCTCCTCCTACCGTCCACTCTCCTCTCCTATCAGATTCCTTCCTCTCCAGCCCTTGACCTTTCTCACCCACCTGGCTTCACCAATCACCTTCCAGCTGGCCTCTTTCCCCCCTCCCTCACCCTTTTCTTCTGGCGTCTTCCCCCTTCCTTCTCAGTCCTGAAGAAGGGTCTCGACCCGAAACGTCGACTCTTTTCCACAGATGCTGCCTGGCCTGCTGAGTTCCTCCGGCATTTTGTGTGCGTTGCTTTGGGCTTCCAGGGTTGTACGTGGTGACATATATGTACTTCAATAATAACTTTTACTTTGAAGTTTGAACCTCAAATTAAAGATGGTATGTCCAGGTGTCTAAAAAAAAATTCAACCCCACCAAAAACATGCCGGTCTACAGGCTAATTGACGACTCTGATTTTCCCCTAGTGCGTAGCTGAGTGATAGAGCTGGAGGGAGACCAGAATATAGAGGGAATAAAATGGAATTCAAAGTTCAAAGTAGCTTTAGTATCAGAGTACATGTATGTCATCCCATACAACCTGAGATTCATTTTCCTGCGGGCATACTCAGCAAATCTATAGAATAGTAACTGTAAACAGGATCAGTGAAAGATCAACCAGAGTGCAGAATGCAAATAACGAGAACATGAGATAAAGAGTCCTTAAAGTGAGATCATTGGTTGTGGGAACATCTCAATGGATGAGCAAGTGAGTGTAGTTATCCCCTTTTGTTCAGGAGCCTGATAGTTGAGGGGTAGTAACTGTTCCTGAACCTGGTGGTGCGAGACCTGAGGCTCTTGTACCTTCTATCTGATGGCAGCAGCGAGAAGAGAGCATGGCCCGGGTGGTGGGGATCTCTGATGACGGATGCTGCTTTCCTACGACAGTGTTTCATGTCGATGTGCTCAATGGTTGGGAGGGCTTTACCCGTGACGTACTGGGCCAAATCCACTATCTTCTGTAGGATTTCCTGTTCAATGGCATTAGTGTTTCCATAATGCAGCCAGTCAATACACCCTCCACTACACATCTATAGAAGTTTGTCAAAGTTCTGGAAGTAATGCTGAATCTCCACAAAGCCCTAAGTCTGAGGGGAATTCAGAAGAATGCGGGGTGACCTCATTGAAGTTTATAGAACGGTGAAAGGCCTTAATGGAGTGGATGTGGAGAGGTTGTTTCCTTTGGTGGGGCAGCTTTAGAGTAGAGGGGTGTCCTTTTAAAATGGAGATGAGGAGGAATTTCTTCAGCCAGGGAGTGGTGAATCTGGAATTCTCTGCCACAGGCGGCTGTGGAGGCCAAGTCTGAATGTATATTTCAGGCCGAGGTTGATAGATCCTTCAATGGTCAGGGAATGAAGGGATACGGGGAGAAGGCAGAAGATTGAGGCTGGGAGGGAAAATGAATCAGCCATGATGAAATGGCGGAGTAGACTCGATGGGCCAAATGGCCTAATTCTGCTCCTATACCTTATGGTCTAAGGAAGTAGAGGTGCTGCCATGCTTTCTTCGCAATTGCATTTACGTGCTGGGTCCAGGACAAGCTTGAGAGAAGTTTAGATAGGTACATGGATGTTAGGGGTATGGAGGGCTCTGGTTCCAGTGCAGCTTGTTGGGAGTAGGCAGTTTAGTCATTTCAGCATGGACTAGATGGGCCAAAGGGCCTGTTTCTGGATTATATTTTACTACGTCTACGTTCATTTCATTATTTGAGTTCTGCCTCCATGTCAAAATGGTTGTTCTGACGTGTCTCGTGTGGTAGTGTGGTGGGGTCATGCCTGCCGCTCTCACTTTCAGCTCCCACTGCTGGCGAGCAGTCTCGCGGACAGGAGAGCTGAATGTGTCAGTCTCTCCCTGCCAGTACACAGCCTCTCCTACAGCAAGCCTCCCGTCGTGCCTCCCCGCCGGCGACGCACGGAAACCGAACTCCTCTCGGACTCGGGCTCAGCTACAGAGGACGGGGAGGAGGTCCGGCCCCTGCACACGTAGCACGCAGGCCCACCGGTGTGTGCACACACCCTGGTGCTCGTGAACCAGACCCCCAGCGATGGGTAAATAGCCCCACTGCCTCGCGGGCAGCCTCGGGAGAGACGAAGGCTACGGGAGTAAAACCCAGACAGCAAATCCGGAGTGGAGCCCCTAAGGCAGCCGGACGTCACCGAACATCCTTCCAGCAGCTCCGGCAGCCGAGCTGGTGACAGACGTATTGCTTCATAAGCTTTCATTTGGACTCCACCGGTGAGACCGAGAGGGGGATCTTGACAACTGGGCATCTCAGGATCTCCACACCTTCCGCCCAGGCTTGGGATGATGATTGTCATCAGAGAGATCCAGACAGATGGATGCCAGCCAACAGGACTCAGCTGAAATATTGACTGTTTACTCTTTCCCACAGATGTTGTCTGGCCTGCTGAGTTCCCCCAGCATTTTGTGTTTGTTGCTTGGATTTCCAGCGTCTACACATTGCCTCGTGTTCGTCCTATCAGATTCCTTCTTCTTCAGTCCTTCAGCTCTTCCACCTATCACATCACAGCTTAGTGTTGCTGCACCACAGCTCACAGATGATGAGTGTCATTAATTTGAAAAATTCTTAAAGTTCATTTTCTTAAACTACAAACCAAACAATTATTCTCTTTTAAGTAGATGTGATTAGAAGCCAGGAGTTTTATTTCTTTTTGTACCATGCCAGTTTTGAAACTACTTATATTTATGTTTGAGTTCAAGAGCCGAGAGGTAATGTTACAGCTATATAAGACCTTAGACCCCACTTGGAGTACTGGGTTCAGTTCTGGTCACCTCACTACAGGAAGGATGTGGATACTATAGAGAGAGTGCAGAGGAGACTTACAAGGATGTTGCCTGGATTGGGGAGCATGCCTTATGAGAATAGTTTGAGTCAACTTGGCCTTTTCTCCTTGAAGCGACAGAGGATGAGAGGTGACCTGATAGAGGTGTATAAGATGGTGAGAGGCATTGACCGTGTGGATGGTCAGAGGCTTTTTCCCCAGGGCTGGAATGGCTAATACGAGAGGGCACGGTTTTAAGGTGCTTAGAAATAGGTACAGAGGGGATGTCAGGGGTAAGTTTTTCACACAGAGAGTGGTGAGTGCGTGGAATGGGCTGCCGGCAACGGTGGTGGAGGCGGATACAATAGGGTCTTTTAAGAGATTCTTAGATAGGCTCATGGAGCTTAGAAAAATAGAGGTCTATGCAGTAGGGAAATTCTAGGCAGTTTCAAGAGTAGGTTACGTGGTCGGCACAGCATTGTGGGCCGAAGGGCCTGTAATGTGCTGTAGATTTCTATGTTCTATGTTCTATGTGCTGTGGTGGTACATCTGCTCTCTGGTGTTGACTGAATCCGTACTTCCGAGGAGCTTTTCCGTATCAGCCGTTCGCAGGAAGTGGGCCCCCACTGGTAAAGTCGCCATTTAATTTGTCCAGAAGGTTTCAGCGAGCTACCTTCAAGAAGCAGCCTGCCATTTGTTTTCTGAGGTGCTGTCTTGCTCAGAATCGGGTTTCAGATCCCCGACGTACGTCGTGAAATTTGTTGCTTTGCGGCAGCAGTGCTGTGTAAAACATTAAAAAAAACACCAATGAGAAATATATATAAAAATTTAATAAGTAGTGCCAAAATAGTGAGGTACTGTTCATACTGGGGTGAGAGGAACAACCTGAGCCTGAATGTGGAGAAGACAAAGGAAATCATTGTGGACTTCAGGAAGGTGCAGACGCACCAGCCCCCTCTGTGAATCCATAGCTCCTCTGTAGAGAGAGTTAAATGCACCAGGTTCCTGGGAATTCACATCACGGATGACCTCACCTGGTCCCTCAATATCACCTCGGTGAACTAGAAAGCACAGCAGATTGAAGCAAGTGAGGCTCTCCCCACTCCTCCCATCTTAACTGTGTTTTACAGGAGCACCATTGAGAGCGTTCTGACAAGTTGCATCTCCATCTGGTCTGGGAGCAGCCGAGCATCGGACCGGAAGTCCCTACAAAGGACTGTGAGAATGGCCGAGAGGATCATAGGGGTCTCCCTACCGTGGGGGACATTTATCAGGAGCGCTGTATACGCAGGGATCCCACCCATCCCAGTGGCCACACATTTTAATTCCACATCCCATTCCCATTCTGACATGTCTATCCTCGGCCTCCTCTACTGTAAAGATGAAGCCACACTCAGGTTGGAGGAACAACACCATATATTCCATCTGGGTAGCCTCCAACCTGATGGCATTGACTTCTCTAACTTCCGTTAATGCCCCACCTCCCCCTCGTACCCCATCTGTTACTTATTTTTATACACACATTCTTTCTCTCACTCTCCTTTTTCTCCTGCTGTCCCTCTGACCATACCCCTCGCCCATCCTTTGGGTCCCCCCCCCCTTGTCTTTCTTCCCGGAGCTCCTGCCCCATGATCCTCTCGTATCCCTTTTGCCAATCACCTGTCCAGCTCTTGGCTCCATCCCTCCCTCTCCTGTCTTCTGCTATCATTTTGGATCTCCCCCTCCCCCTCCCACTTTCAAATCTCTTACTAACTCTTCCTTCAGTTAGTCCTGACGAAGGGTCTCGGCCTGAAACGTCGACTGCACCTCTTTCTAGAGATGCTGCCTGGCCTGCTGCGTTCACCAGCAACTTTGATGTGTGTTGCTTGAATTTCCAGCATCTGCAGAATTCCTGTTGTTTGATCCCACCCATCCATCCAGCTTCCTCTTTGACTTTCTACCATCAGGCAGGAGATTCCGATGCGTAAAGACAAGAACAGTCAGGATAGGGAACAGTTTCTTCCCTCAGGCCATTAGGCTTCTGATCTCCCTGCCGCATCGCATTCAAAGTGTCACCGGTTAATCTGTCCTGTATCTTACAATATTTAATTTATGCACTTCAGTTTGTTATTTATGTGTGATTCATCTGTAGATTTTATCCATACCTTCGTAAGTTACTGTGTGATATGTGCACTGCTGGTTCGGAGAAACGTTCTGTCGTTTGACAGTATACGTTACATAGTTATATGACAATAGACTTGACTTGACATGATGGATTGGTTCATTGTCACTTCAGAAAGGAAGAAACTGTTCCTTAAAACGCGGAGTGTGTATCTTCAGGCTCCTGAACATCTTGATGGAGAAGGCACGTCCTGTGAGGTGGGGGTCCTGAATGATGGACGCCCTCTTAACGGCATCGCCTTTCAAAGATGTCTCCGATGGCGGGGAGGCCAGGGCCCGCGGTGGAGCTGTTGGTGAGGCTTCCAGGATTCCGACCCTGTGCAGGAACAGGCAAGCTGAGATGGTGTCTGTGCTTTGGAGAAGAACTGAGGTCATGGTGTTTCGGTGAACCGATCACACGCTGCCACTCCTGGTGGATGTTGGGGGATGCTGCGAATGAATCCCCGGCAGGTTACCACGGTGCGTCCTGCGGACAGAGGCAGTGGCTGGCACGTCAACCCTAACCCCAACACGCACCAAACGCCGGAGGAACTCAGCAGGCCAGGCAGCATCTATGGAAAGGAATAAACAGCCGACGTTTCGGGCCGAGACCCTTCATCAGGCCTGGAAAGGAAGACGGAAGAAACCACAGTGTTAGGGATGGGAAGGAGTACAAGCTAAAAGGTGGTAGGCTGCGGCTTTGTAAGGCACTGACGAGGCCTCACTTCGAGTATTGTGAGCAGCTTTGGGCCCCTTATTTAAGAGGGTTTAAAGGAGTTCCATAAGAGTGATTCTGGTATTAAAAGGCTTGTCATATGAGGAGTGTTTGATGGCTCTGGGTCTCTACTCACTGGAATTCAGAAGAATGAGGGGTGACCTCATCAAACCCTATCGAATGTTGAAAGGCCTCAGCAGAGAGGATGTGGAACGGATGTTTCCTATGGTGGGAGAGTCTTAAGATCAAAGGACACAGCCTCAGAATAGAGGGACGTCCTTCAGAACAGAGATGAGGAGGAATTTCTTTAGCCAGAGAGTGGTGACTCTGTGGAATTCGTTGCCACAAGCAGCTGCGGGAGCCAAGTCATCGTGTATGTTTAACGCAGAGGTTGATAGGTTCTTGATCAGTCAGTGGCAGAAGGCAGGAGATTGGGACTGTGAGGGAAAATGGATCAGCCATGATGAAATGGTGGAGCAGGCTCGCTAAGCCAAATGGCCGAATTCTGCTCCTATGTCCTATGGACTTATATCCACATTGCTCGTTGTGGGATAGCGTTGTCATGTCCCATACTAGCCTTCCCTTGTATCTTGAAGTGAAGGTGAAGCCAGGTGGGTGAGGGAGGGAGGGAGGGGATGAGGTAAGAAGCCGGGAGGTGATAGGTGGAAACCGCAAAGGGCTGAAGAAGAAGGAATCTGATAGGAGAAGAGAGTGGACCGTGGGAGGAGGAGAAGGAGGAGGGGCCCTGGGGAAAGCGAGGGGCAGGTGAGGAGAAGAGAAGAGGTAAGAAAATCTGCAGATGCTGGAGGAACTCGGCAGGTCAGGCAGCGTCCATGGAAAAGAGCAAACAGTCATTACTTGAGGCTAAGGCCCTTCATTACGAGGGGAGAAGGCGTCAGAGTAAGGAGGTGGGGGGAGAAGAGGAAGATGTACAAGGTGGTAGGTGATAGGTGGAACAGGGAGAGGGGGGAGGGGTGAACTAAAGAGCTGGGAAGTTGAAAGAGATAGAAAGGACTGGAGAAGGGGGAATCTGATAGGGGAGGTCAGGAGGTCATTGAAGAAAGGGAAGGGGGAGGAGCACCAGAGGGAGATGATGGGCCGATAAGGATGTAAGGTGAGAGAGGGAAACGGGAATGGGGAATGGTGAAGGAGCGGGGGGCAATTACCGTAAGTTCAAGAATATTCATGCCATCAAGTTGGAGGAGAGCTAGAGTGGAATCTGGGTGAAGGGAGGAGCTCCCAGTGAAACCTCCATCTTAAATGTCAGGGGTAAGTTTTTTACGCAGAGAGTGGTGAGTGTGTGGAACGGGCTGCTGGCGGAGGCGGAAACGATAGGGTCTTTTAAGAGACTCCTGGATGGATACGTGGAGCTTAGAAAAATAGAGGGCCATGGGTAACCCTAGGTAGTTCTAAGGTAAGGACATGTTCGGCACAGCTTTGTGGGCCAAAGGGCCTGTATTGTGCTGTAGATTTTCTATGTTAAATGCTGTAAGGTCAGGCAGCGTCCATGGAGGGGAATAAACAGCTGGCGTTTCAGACCAAGACCCTTCACCGACACTCAATCTGGCAAACACGGCTTTTAAAATCTTGACTCAACGGGACAAAGAAATGGGATCTAATCTAGCCACTGGCCACCCAGCAGGGAAAACGTGTCCGGCATTAACGCCAAGGGTAATGAGTCAGAAGCTGAGTAGTGGAATCATTATAGTATTGAAGAAGGAATTTAAATCGTTTGTCCTGTATGGTACTATCATGTTCATTCCACTCCCCCTCCGTTTCCCCAGAGCCTTGATTTTGTTTATAATCTTCAGATCTTTATCCCCTATCTGTTGAAAACCACGAGTGGAATCCTCCATGCCTTCGGGCAGTGCGGCCGAGATCTCGGCCAGCTACTGCTTCTGAGATTTTCCTCCTAACAGCGTGCGGATTTTTTTTTGCCGATCACTTCCCCAGTCGCCGTGCCAATTTTTAAAAAAAATTGAAGAGATCCTGCACAGGGGCAGGGCCTTCCTCGCCCAACGAACCCGATTACCCCCACGCGACCAATTAACATTCTAACCGGCACGTCTTTGGAATGTGGGAGGAGAGCGCAGCACCCGGGGGAAACCGACGCAGAGAACGTACACGCACCTTACAGGCAGCAGGGGGAATCGAACCGGGGTCACTGGTGCAGTAGTGGTATTACTGCTAAGTGCTGCACTACCGTACTGCTCAAAGCTGTTTGCTTAACACACGAGTTGAGAGGACGAGTCGGGCGGCTACCTTACCGATCTGACCAGGGAGGCGCAGGTCGATAGGAATAGGCAGTTTTAAATGGTTTGGCATGGACTAGATGGGCCGAAGGGCCTGTTTCTGTGTTGTACTTTTCTAAGACTCTATGATTAAATGAGCTGTGTTGGCGCGTGGCCAAGTGGTTAAGGCGTTCGTCTAGTGATCTGAAAGTTGCTAGTTCGAGCCTTGGCTGAGGCAGCGTGTTGTGTCCTTGAGCAAGGCACTTAACCACACATTGCTCTGCGACGACACCGGTGCCAAGCTGTATGGGTCCTAATGCCCTTCTCTTGGACAACATCGGTGGCGTGGAGAGGGGAGACTTGCAGCACGGGCAACTGCCGGTCTTCCTTACAACCTTGCCCAGGCCTGCACCCTGGAAACCTTCCAAGGCGGAAATCCATGGTCTCTCGAGACTAACGGATGCCTATTAAGATGACTAAATGAAAATTGAAAATTTAAGAACATGGGCAGTTAGTTGGGCAGCCAGTCAAAGGGTGCGAATGAAACGTTGTCCTTAATTTGTAGAATCCTAAGGTCAGGAAGTGATGCATCGTTTGTTAACCCAATTGCAGATAATAAAATTCCGTTCTGGGCAATGGAAAGAGTGGAGTGGGGACAGTGCAAATTCACCAAAACCAAAGCAACACACACAAAGTACTGGAGGAGCTCAGCAGGCCAGGCAGCACCTATGGGAAGGAGTAAGCAGTTTCGGGCGCTTTCGGGCGCAGTTTCGACGCTTCGCAGCCGAGGCCCTTCATCAGGACTGGAAAGGAAGGAGGAAGAAGTCAGAGGAAGAAGGTGGGGGGAGGGGAGGAAGATGTACAAGGTGGCAGGTGGTGGATGGAACCGGGAGAGGAGGACAGGGGGTGAAGTGAAGAGCTGGGAAGTCAATTGGTGAAAGAGCTAAAGGGCTGGAGGAGGGGGGATCTGATCGGAGAGGACGGAAGACCATGGATGAAAGGGAAGGGGGAGGAGCACCAGAGGGAGGTGATGGGCAGGTGAGGAGATGAGAGAGGGAAACAGGAACGGGGAAGAAGCAATTACAGGAAGTTCAGGAAATCGGTGTCATGCCATCAGGTTGGAGGCTGCCCAAAACCACTCATTAACTGTGTCCCACACTCTTGGCTTGCACAGTTTTGTTTGCTTGGAAAGCTGGCGTGATCTGACTGTTGGAGTGCTACGCAATAAGACTCTGAGGCAATTTAAGAAACTACTTTCTGTGGGGGTGTACGGAGCGCGTCGGTGGAGGGATGGGGTGGGGAGGGGAGGTGTACGGCCGCTGGGGGATGATACAGTGTCTAAAATAATTGTGTACCGAATATTTCTGCAATCTTGTAAATATGTTGTTAATTAAGCACCCTTTGTTTAAATAATTCATTAGGGGTTATATGTATAAATGCATGAGTTGCATACTCTACCATGTGATATGTGCGCGCCTTGCTTAAAGTACTTAGACTCACATTTTGGGCTTTCATGTCTTCCTCTGAATTAGTTTAATGTTTCGAAGTCACTCAACGCAGCAATAATCTTCAAAGTTAGGGCCACCTGGTTTAGGAGGGAAAACCTTTTCCCGCAAAAGGTTGGCCAAATCTCGGACCCCACAAAGCATTGCGAAGGTTGTGGTTCACATCAAGGCTGGGGCGATGAGTGTGCTGAGAAATTTTTTCTATTTATGACTTACAATTTAAATTTTTAATATTTACTAATTTTAACTATTTTTAATATTTAATATTTGTAATCCAGGGAGTGTTAAGTGCAGAATCAAATATCGCTGTTATGATTGTACATTCTAGTACCAATTGTTTGGCGACAATAAAGTATAAATTGACACCTGAGTTTGGCTATAACCACAAGAGCTAGAAGCAGAATCAGGCCATTTGGCCCATCAAGTCCATCATGGCTGACATACTATCCCTCTCAACCCCATTCTCAGGCTTTCTCCCCGCAACCTTTGACACCCTGGCTGGCCGAGAACCTACCCCCCCTCCCGTTTGAAATCTACCCCCCTGCCTGTGGCAATAACTTCCACAGGCCCACTGCCCTCTGGGTAAACCGTCGTGTCGGTAAGTTTAAACGCTACACCGTTGTTTCCGTCGTCCAAACCCCTTTGTGAGCAGCACAGGAACAAAGCCTCCAGCGCAGCGCTATTGCAGTTTCAGAATTCAAGGTAGATTTAATCTCAGGTTACAGATACATGGCACCATTTGCCAGCCTGAGGTCCATTTCCCTGTGGCCAGTAAGGAGCCTGCACACCTTCTCCGCAACCCTCCCCGCAACCTCCACATCCCAGGAACGTACCTCCTTGTCACTTTGGCGCAGGGACGGGGAACTGAATGGTAGCCCTTCACTCTAACTAAACACAGACACGAGAAGCTCTCCAGAGCAACGCAACACACACACACACACACACACACACACACACACACACACAATGCTGGGGGGAGCTCAGCGGGATCTATGGCAACGAATTAACTGTCGACGTTTCGGGCCGAGACCCTTCTTCCAGGACTGAGAAGGACGGGGGCCGGGGGGGAGGGGGTGGTGGAAGATGCCAGAATGAAAAGGTGGCGGGGAAGGGAGGGGAAGGAGGCGAGCTGGAAGGTGATAGGTGACACTGGGTGGGTGGGAAATGTTAAGAGCTGGAGACAGAGGAGCTGTAGAGAAGTTCAGCACTGAAACAGGCCATTTGGCCCATCTAGTCCATGCTAAAACCATTTAAGCTGCCTACTCCCATCGACCTGCACCGGGACCATCGCCCTCCATACCCCTACCATCCATGTACCCGTCCAAATTTCTCTTAAAGTTGAAATCGAGCTCGCACGCACCACTTGTGCTGGCAGCTCGTTCCCACACTCTCACCACCCTCTGAGTGAAGAAGTTTCCCCTCACAGTCCCCTTAAACTTCTCACCTTTCAACCCTTAACCCGCGACCTCCGGTTATAGTCCCGCCCAACCTCAGTGGAAAAAGCCTTGCTTGCATTCACCCCTCATCATTTTGCAAATCTCCCCTCGATCGTCTGCGCTCTAAGGAATAAAGTCCTGAGGAGTCTGATAGGAGAGGACAGTGGACCACGGGAGGAAGGGAAGGAGGAGGGGGACCCGGGGGAGGCTGTATAAGGTCAGAATGCGGCTGAGAAACTGCTCTCCTCCCAGGCAGCCTGTGCTTATCCGGAAGCATCTACTCCAGGCAGGATTCAAGTTTTTGACATTTTATTTAAAGCACCTCAGAAACAAAAAGAACAACTTAAGTTCAGGCTGCCACGAGCGTGGCACGCACCCCTTCGCGACAGTACGAGAATATAATCATACTTCCAGGCGCCTGTCATTTTTTTCAGCTGTTGAGAAAAATACAGAAATCAGCTATTCGTTTACCTTACCCATCCCCAGCATGACCTCCAGAAAAAGTCTCTACATGCTTGCAGGAAGTTCTTGTACAAAAAGTTCCATATATATGTATATATATATATATATATATATATATATAAAATTAATGAAAAAAGTAATAAATAATATATATACTTGTCTGTAGCCATTACAGTATTGCGAGACTAGCGAATCTTTTTTTTCCCCATCTCTTCTCACTCTGTTTCAGGACAGTCTTAATCAGTCCCGCGCACGTGCAGACTCGCGGAGAGTAAATACACGTGGCTCGGCAGTTCAGATCCCCGTGGGCACCGTCGACAGCTGGAGCAACACCACTTGCCTGCTCTCTGGAGGCTGGCATCTGCTGGCGTCCTGCCGGCCCTGTGCGGGGCAGGGGGCGTAGGGCGCCTCGGGGCCGGGCTTGGCCGGGAGGGCCTCGGCGGCGGCGGCGAAGGTGAGCTGGAGTCCGTGCCGCGGGGGGGGCGACGCCCGGCTTGCCGAGCGGCCGGAGCAGCTCCTGGCCGCCGGGTGGGAGCACCGGGGGCCGGTGGGTGGCCACGTGCTTGCGGAGGGAGGCCTGCCGCCGGAACTTCTTCCCGCACAGTGCACAGTCGAACATGTCGTCTCCGGGGCCGGGGTCGTCGCAGGGGCCGCAGCTGTCCCGCTGGCCCTCGGCTTTGGGCTTCCCCTTGCCGCCCTCCTGGCTCCCGGGGTTCTTGGGCTTGTGCCAGCGGCAGTGGGACGCCAGGTTGGCCGGGCAGCTGAAGACCTTGTCGCACTCAGCGCATCGATACTCCACGCGGACGATCCTGGAACACCTGTGCTGAGCCAGCGACAGGGCGTCCGCGTACTGCTCCTTGCACAGCTGGCAGATGAACTCCCCCAGAGGTTGCCCGGGAATCTTGGGGTGCTGGTAGTCCGTCAGCTCCTCGGTGATCCGCAGCCCCAGGACCGGCGAGGTGGTCACCTCGTCGCGGTAGGCCTTCCTCTCCGCCCGGGGCCTCTTCCCATGGGCCTTGGCCTTGGCCGCCGGCAGCTGCCTCTTGACGGCCTGGATCGGGGCGCAGCTGGAGCCCATCGCCACCTCCTCGTCCGACACGGAGGCCACGAAGGCGGCACCCCCCAGCGAGGACGCCAGGGCCGACGGGCCGGGGAAGGACTCGGCCAGGACCGGTGAGCTGGAGTTGGCCGGCCGGCCCGGGGAGGAGCCGGGCTGCCCGCCCCCCGGTCGGTCCGGGCTGCGGGACGGGGCGCAGGGGGAGCCGGGCGCCAGGGGGCCCCACCGAGGGGGCGGCGCCTCCGCCGAACCGGGGGCCCCCTCGGCGCTGCGCACCCTGTAGGAGACGGGGGCGGCTCTGTTGGTCCTCTTCACCAGGAACCCTCGGGGCATCTCGGCTCGGCCCGTTCCCTGTCCCGAAAGGACGGAACTCTTCTCAGCAATCTGCAGGCTGCAAGGGAGAGAGAGAGAGAGAGAGAGAGAGGAGAGAGACTGCACCAAACAGCAGTCTCCCCCACTTGGAACTGATGAGTGGCAGTGCTGCTTGGGCTATTTAAAGGCTACAAAATCCCATTGTCTGGTCCATCTCAAGCAGATGGCTTGGGATGAGGAACCAATCACACAAAGAGCGTAATCTGATCCAAGAGGGACTGACGAGTCTCCCAGGAGGCGCCAGATGTACCTGTCCTGACGCGTGTTTGCTCCCCATTATGTAAATAATGATAAGGGTGCCACACGTTCGGCCAGCTCCCTTTGTCCCGAATGCACGTGTCGGGGCTTTGTCCGAATTCAATAGAGGCAGCGAAATAAAGAGAGAGCGAGAAGGGGCCTCCGCCTGGGCTGTGTGTGTGTGTGTGTGTGTGTGTGTGTGTGTGTGTGTGTGGGGAGGGGGAGGGAGGGAGGGACATGGGGGTTGCATAGAGAGAGAGAGAGAGAGCGAGAGAGAGAGAGGTCCCTTAATGTCTCCAAGCGGGCTTGATCCACCTCGGCCGGCTGCTTTGTTTTGCAGCAGATCGGACTTGAGGCCTCGGGCTGTCTGATTCAGACAAAGCCAGGAGCGTGGTGGGGGGGGGGGGATGCTGCAGGGTGGAGGGACGGAGAGAGGGCGAGGGAGAGCAAGAAGGAGAGAGGAGGGGAGAGAAAGAAAGATAGGAGGGTGGAAGGGGGGAGAGAGAAAGCAGAATAGAGAGAGATGGGAGGGGAGAGAGGGAGGTGAGGGGAGAGAAGGAGGTGAGGGGAGAGGGAGGTGAGGACAGAGATGGGGAACTGAGAGGAGTTAGAGAGATCTGTGAGGGGAGTGAGATCCGATCAGAGAAATGGAGAGGGTTGTGAGGAGACTGTCGGAGGGATGTAAGGAAGAGACAGAAGTGAGGAGAGAGAGAGACGGGTATAAGGAGAGAGAGCAGGTTCTAAGGAGGCAGAGGGCGGGGGAAGAGAAGAGAGAGAGGGGTGTGAGGAGAGAGAGCAGGTTCTAAGGAGGCAGAGGGTGGGGGAAGAGAAGAGAGAGAAGGGTGCGAGGAGAGAGAGGGGTGCGAGGAGAGAGAGGGATGTGAGGAGAGAAAGGGGTGTCAGGAGAGCGGCGGGGTGTGATGGGGAGAGGGGTGTGAGGAGAGAGAGGGGTGTGAGGGGAGAGAGGATGTGAGGAGCAGGGAGATGTGGGGGGATGTGAGGAGAGAGTAGTGTGAGGAGAGAGGGATGTGAGGAGAGAAAGGGATGTGAGGGGAGAGAGGGGTGTGAGGAGCAGGGAGATGTAGGGGGGATGTGAGGAGAGAGAGGGGTGTGAGGAGAGAGGGATGTGAGGGGAGAGGGGATGTGAGGAGCAGGGAGATGTAGGGGGGTGTGAGGAGAGAGAGGGATGTGAGGGGAGAGAGAGGGATGTGAGGGGAGAGGGGATGTGAGGAGCAGGGAGATGTGGGGGGATGTGAGGAGAGAGAGGGATGTAAGGAGATAAAGGGATGTGAGGGGAGAGGGGATGTGAGGAGCAGGGAGATGTAGGGGGGGTGTGAGGAGAGAGAGGGGTGTGAGGAGAGAGGGATGTGAGGGGAGAGAGGATGTGAGGAGCAGGGAGATGTGGGGGATGTGAGGAGAGAGAGGGATGTGAGGGGAGAGGGGATGTGAGGAGCAGGGAGATGTAGGGGGGGTGTGAGGGGAGAGGGGATGTGAGGAGCAGGGAGATGTGGGGGGATGTGAGGAGAGAGAGGGGTGTGAGGAGAGATGGATGTGAGGGGAGAGAGGATGTGAGGAGCAGGGAGATGTGGGGGATGTGAGGAGAGAGAGGGATGTAAGGAGATAAAGGGATGTGAGGGGAGAGGGGATGTGAGGAGCAGGGAGATGTGGGGGGGGGAGTGTGAAGAGAGAGAGGGGTGTGAGGGGAGAGGGGATGTGAGGAGCAGGGAGATGTAGGGGGGTGTGAGGAGAGAGAGGGGTGTGAGGGGAGAGAGAGGGATGTGAGGAGCAGGGAGATGTAGGGGGGATGTGAGGAGAGAGAGGGGTGTGAGGAGAGAGGGATGTGAGGGGAGAGAGGATGTGAGGAGCAGGGAGATGTGGGGGATGTGAGGAGAGAGAGGGATGTGAGGAGATAAAGGGATGTGAGGGGAGAGGGGATGTGAGGAGCAGGGAGATGTAGGGGGGTGTGAAGAGAGAGAGGGGTGTGAGGGGAGAGGGGATGTGAGGAGCAGGGAGATGTGGGGGGATGTGAGGAGATGGAGAGGGTGAGAGATGCTAGATAAAGGGAGGAATGAGATGAAGAAAAGGAGACGAGTGAAGTTAGGAAGATCAGGGAAGTAGGCCACTGACATGAGGTTGCCGTATGAACCACAGATATACAGGCCGCTGAAGCGCTCTTGGAGAAGAGAAGATCACTGGCGATGGAAGAACACCCGGTCGATCGTAAAACAAGGTAATGTCGAATACATCGCTGTCAAAGATCCGTCCCATCCGAAAAACACGCAACAATTCCTGACCAAATCACATAGCCCAACCACACACATGTACTGTTATTTCTTCTGTACCATCAGACACATACAAAGCAAAGGGAAGCTTGTTAAAAATCATGGCAAGTGACAGAGAGTGAGAGAGGGAAAGGAAATAGAACAAGAACCTGACACACAGAGAGAGAGAGAGAGAGAGAGAGAGAGAGAGATGAAGAGAGAGAGAGGGGCACAGAGAGAGAGAGTGTGACAAAGCCACAGAGAGAGAGAGCCAGAGAGAGACATACACAGGGTGACAGAGACAGTGAGTGTGACAGACACAGAGAGAGAAAAGAGTAAAGAGTGATGAAGATAGAGGGACAGACAGACAGAGAGAAAGAGACAGAGAGGGAGTGACAGAGACAGACAGAGAAAGTGACACGGAGAGAAGGAGAGAGACAGAGAGAGAGAAGGAGAGAGAGAGATAGAGAGAGAGAAGATTAGGAATGAGAGAGGTTGAAATAAAACTGACAGGAAAGACAGAATTATCTACACAGAGACAGAACGTGTGAGCACAAGAGAGGGAGAGGAAAGAGAGAGAGGAGAGAGAGACAGAGAGAGAGAGGAAGTGTAATAAGAAATCGCAAGCCTAAAGTCTGGCAAATACAGAGTCCAGGAGCAAAAAAAAAATCAAAGTTGCTGGTGAACGCAGCAGGCCAGGCAGCATCTCTAGGAAGGGGTACAGTCGGCGTTTCAGGCTGAGACCCTTCGTTAGTCCTGACAGAGGGTCTCGGCCCGAAACGTCGACTGTACCTCTTCCTAGAGATGCTGCCTGGCCCGCTGCGTTCACCAGCAACTTTGATGTGTGTTGTTTGAATTTCCAGCATCTGCAGAATTCCTCGTGTTTAAACAAAAAAATATGTTTGTTTTGATTTATTGAGATACAGTGCGGAATAGACCTTTCCGGCCCTCCAGACCGTGCAATCCCCCATTTGATCCCGGCCTAATCACGGGACAATTCACAATGACCAATTAACCTATCAACCGGTGTGCCTTTGGACTGTGGGAGGAAACCGGAGCACCCGGAGGAAACCCACGCGGTCACGGGGAAAACGTACAAACTCCTTACAGGCAGTGACGGGAATCGAACCCGAGTCGCCTGCACTGTAAAGCGTTGTGCTGACCACTACGCTGCCCCATAATCTCTTTTAAATGCCAGCAAAGATATTGGTCCAACTCTTATTTTAAAAGGTTAATTCAGAATCACTTGTGTCCAGTTAAAGTTCATGATTCGTTTTGAACAGTGTTGCAAATGTATTCGTAATTCGTCGTTCCGTTTGCCATCTCTGCTTTGTGCGACGCCTCTGCAACGAGGGACAGGCTCCCGATTTCCCCGCGTAGACCTCCCTGACCTCGTCCCCTCACTTCACCCATCTTTCACCGTCCTCTGCGAGTTTCCACCCCAGGACGAGCGACCGTCCCTCATAAACGGGCCCGCGATTGTGCGGACAGGTTGTGAGTTGAGCGAGACGGCAGGGGTCCACCGACCCCTCCGTTAATGGTAGGGGTCCGTGGCAAAAAAAAAAGGTCGGGAACCCCTGAGCGAAAACCTCTTTCAGAAGTCTGGCACGCTTGTTCACCTTCAAAACATGGTGTGCCGCTTTCACGGAGTGAATTCCTTAAGTTACGGAACTCAAAGCCGTAAATGAGAAACGTGTTTATATTTTGGAGTCAAATACATCCTGGGCCAGTTCCCTCCCGTTGCAAATCGGCAGAGATTTTAAAGTTCCCGCAAACAGCACAAACATCATGATCGCCTGGTTTTAACCACCGGTTGGCCACGATCCTGGAGAACTTTAGATTATGAGGACACTCAGTCCTCTTTCATTGTCATTTAGAAATGCATACATGCTTGTCTGGTCTTTTAGTGCTGGCCATGGGATTTCTGAGACCAATCGAAGATGGCACATTCAGTAGTGTGGCCCTACCTTGGGACAATCCTCCGACTGTGTGGAATTGCTCCAGTAAAGACCCCCCCCCCCCGCCTTCCCGTCGAGCATCGGAATTGCCCCAAAACAGCCCCGTCCCCCTGCCGTCGGTGCCCCGGTACACACTCCCGCACCTCCACCTCTCCCATCCCCCCCCCCCCCCCCCACCATCATTCAGTCAGTGCGGCCCCTCTGGGCGACTGTCGTGTTGTTTTTGTTCCGCTTCGTCCGGATGATGAAGCGAGGCTTCATACAGAGGTAGCGGTGTTTGGAACAAGACACAAAACGCTGGGGGAGCTCAGCAGGTCGGGCAGCATCTGTGGTGGGGAATAAACAGTCGACGTTCCGGGCCGAAAGCCTTACTCTTCTCCTGCTGAGCTCCTCCGGCATTTTGTGTCTAACAGGCATTGCTTGCTGTGTTGCCCTCGGTCTCATTCCGCGGTTAAAGCCGAGTTTTGGGGACAGTACAGAGCGCAGGGGGCGAGGTTGAAACCGAAAATCAGGTGGTTACGCAGGAAATTGGAACCGCCAGCAAACTGCTGAGGTGGCCGGGGAGGGGAAGTCGGCGGCCCGGCGGGTTGGATTGGTGGCGCTGACAAGCTCCTCACCTCGCCAGGGCTAAAGGAGAGGCGATTACATGGAGTGCGGCTCTGACGCGTAACACAGACGCGCACAAAGTAGAGAGTCTGCACGGCACACGACCCTTTCAATTCCCCCCCCCCACCCGCCCCGTGTGCTTCAGCTGATTTGCATGTGGCTGGAGGCTGTACGGCGGTCTGTTCTGCAAAGCCCTCACCCTCCCCTCCCCAAGGGATTAACTCGTGTGGTCAAGAACCCAACAGACACGCAGCCATCCGCGATCCCCTGCATTACCATAAAGCTGCTAGTCTTATTGACCCCTGCTGCAGTGCTGAAAGAGCACGCTTCATCAATCAATATCGAATGAGCAAACCTCTCATCACCCGCTCGCCGTATCCCCGTTCTCTCGCTCTGTCCCCCCTCACTCCTCACTCCCTTCCACTATCTCCCCCTTACTTGCTCCTCTACACTCTCTCCTCTCTCCCCCTTCCCCTCCCTCCCTCTCTCCCTGCCCCGTCTGTCTTCCTCCTCTACACTCTCTCCTCTCTCCCTTCCCCTCCCTCTCTCTCCCCGTCCCTCTCTCTTCCTCCTCTACACTCTCTCCTCTCTCCCCTTCCCCTCCCTCGCTCCCTCTCTCTTCCTCCTCTACACTCTCTCCTCTCTCCCCTTCCCCTCCCTCCCTCTCTCCCTGCCCCGTCTGTCTTCCTCCTCTACACTCTCTCCTCTCTCCCCTTCCCCTCCCTCTCTCTCCCCGTCCCTCTCTCTTCCTCCTCTACACTCTCTCCTCTCTCCCCTTCCCCTCCCTCCCTCTCTCCCTGCCCCGTCTGTCTTCCTCCTCTACACTCTCTCCTCTCTCCCCTTCCCCTCCCTCTCTCTCCCCGTCCCTCTCTCTTCCTCCTCTACACTCTCTCCTCTCTCCCCTTCCCCTCCCTCTCTCTTGCTCCTCTATACTCTTCCCTCACTCACCTCCTCTTTTCTCCTCTCTCTCCCCCTCTTTTCCTCCCCTCCTTCCTCTACCCTCCCCTCCCTCTCGCTCCTCTCCTCTCTCTCCTCACTCCTCTCCTCTCTTTTCCCCTCTATCCCTCTCTCTCTCACTCCTCTCTACTCTCTTCTCCCCTCTCTCTTGCTCCAGTCTTCTCACTCCCTTCATCTCTCTCCCACTTCCCTATCACTCTCTTCCCTCCCTCTCTCCCCCTCTTTCCCCATCTTTTCCCCTCCCTCCCCTCTCCCTCCTTCCCCCTCCCTCATTCCCCTCTCTCCACCTCCTCTCCCTTTCCCCTCTCTTCCCCCCTCCCACCCCCTCCTCTCTCCCTTCCACCCCTCTCCGAGCCAAATGAATTAGTAAACAAATGGCCTACACAATATCCATATCCCTCCATTTCCCTAACATTCATGTGCCTCTCTAAACGACTCTCAAAACAGGGTTCACATCCGTAAAGGCTTCACAGAAGCAAGAGGTCTGGCCCAGAGAGGAATGGTGGGCCAGGGGAGCTTGTAAAAAAAAGCTTTAGGAGACCCAGTCAATTTCCCCACTTGTTCTGCCTAGCTCAATCAGAGTTACCCTCCATGTTGTTGACACGCTGCCAACGCAGGGTGGCTTCACTCGAGACTGGTGGAGATTTTGCTGTTGGAGATCAAACCCAGTCGACTCCATCATGGGCACTAGTCTGCAAAGTACCCAGGACGTCTTCAAGAAGCGGTGCCTCAGAACGGTGGCATCCATCATTGACCCCCAACACCCAGAACATGCCTTGTTCCCGTTACTACCATCAGGGAGGGGGTACAGGAGCCTGAAGGCGCACACTCAATGATTCAGGAACAACTTCTTCCCCTCTGCCATCCGATTTCTGAATGGACATTGAACCCATGAACACCACCTCACTACTTTTTTATTTCTATTTCTGCACGACTTATTTAATTTAGCTATTTTATATACATATATACACTTTTCGTAATTCACAGATTTTATTACCATGTATTGCATTGTACTGCTGCCGCAAGAACAACAGATTTCACGGCACCGAGGTAGTGGTTACCACTACGCGTTACTGGACCCGGGTTCGATTCCCGCCGCTGCTTGTAAGGAGTTTGTACTTTCTCCCCGTGACCGCGTGGGTTTCCTCCGGGTGCCCCGGTTTCCTCCCACAGTCCGAAGACCAACCGGTTGGTAGGTTAATTTGTGATTGTAAATTGTCCCGTGATTGGGCTACAGTTAAATCGAGAGGATTGCTAAAGCGGCTCGAAAGGCCGCAAGAGGCCTATTCCGCGCTGTATCTCAATAAATAAATATGCAGGTGATACTAGACCTGATGTTGATTGTGATAGATTATCGATCAATGTGGACCATACAGACAGCTTTGCATTTATGTAAACCCCTGTGTGTGTGAGAGAGAGAAAGAGAGAGGCGGGGGGGGGGGGTACGGAGAGAGAGAGAGAGGGAGGGAGGGAGGGGAGAGAGAGAGATTTTCTCGATGGCCCCACGCAATGCTTGAAATAAAAGCAAAATGAGAAAAGCTGGCAAGGTAGATGGTGACAGGCACTGTGAAAAATACAAAGACAGAGCAGATAAGAGTGGAGGAGAGGCAGTGGGAAATAACACAGGAGGGAAAGGGTTAAGACAGTGCCGAGCGAGGATAAGTGAGAGGGCAGTGCGGCGGGGATTGAAATAATGGGAGAGAAAGCGAATGGAAGCGAGAGGGAGGGGGAGTCTCTGGGGGGAGGGGGGAGAGACGCGGTGGATGCAGGAGGGAGCGGGATAGTGAGGGGAAGGGAAGAGCGCGCAGGGTTGAGGGACCCTGCCCGTGCGGTGTGTAGCGTCCTGTCTGCCTTCATTAACATACAGCTGCCAGAGCTCTCCGCATCGCTCAGGGCAAGTTCGGAGATAGCAGAGTCGCCAGCTCGGTACAGTTAAACAGGGATGCGTCTGAACAGCAGGCACCGGTGTGGAAAAGTGGGGGTGGAGGGGGTGGGTGATCGTTGGTGAGCAGAGTGGGAGCTTTGAAAAGCTCCCCACCTTGCCCAGAGCTCTGACAGCTAGAATTGACAAATCGAAGGAGCAGGCGGCGGCGGAGGGGTGGGAGGGTAGGGGGAGGGGGGTTTGAGTGAGGCGAGTGCGGCGGTAGGGTTTGTGTCGCAGCGAATCTTCACAATCCACACGGCGATCAGCTTCACTTAACTCCCTCGGTGACGGGGGCGTCGAGCGCCACCGGGCACAACGTAAGAGCTCGGATATTTTCCCTGTCGTCGTTCTCTTCACGGCCTCAACACCCAGCCTCCTTGTTGGAAACCGCCTCTCTAAAATCCCCGGGGGTTATCCGCACTGTCTGAGTAATATTATCGTAGCCTCTGTCGTCCTCTCCTTCTTTAACCTTCTGTTTCACCTAACACGAGAGTCTTCTCCGAGCAATCCCGTCTTCTCGCGAGGTGGCCGCAATATTTGAGCTTTTGTCTCATAATCGAGCCTCCTGGCGAGCAGTCTGGCTGTATCTCTTCAAGTGTTGACTTGCTGGTCCATCGAACTCTCAACACTTTCCCCTGGCGTCCAAATTCGAAGGCGTCGATTCTTTTGTATTCAGCCTTATTGATAGTCCAGCTCTCACAACTGGAAATACCATAGACTTGGCTGTACGGATCTTTGTGGACAATGTTATGTCTCTGCTCTTCAATATTTATCTAAATTTGCCATTGCTGCTCTCCCCAGAAGATTTAATTTTGGATTCCTTAGAGTTTGAATAAAGGTATAACGTACTCCCGGAGAATCTCCTGGAGAAATGTTTGACTCCAGTTCCGGCTGTTACCTGCCCCATTCTTCCACTCCTGAATCGTAATTGAAGTGTTAGCTGATGGTAGCCCCACCTCTGAGCACATCTACAAGGAGCATTGCCACAAGAAAGCAACACCTATCATTGAGGATTCTCACGATCCAGGCCATGCTCCCGTCTCACTGCTGCTGTCCCACGTTTAATATATGAGTAATATTCTAAATATATTGTTTGACTAAGCATTCTTATTCATTTAAATAATTCACAATGGGTTTTATGTAAAAGTATGTGAATGGCATACGCCATCACGTCACTGCGTCATACGCGTGCCCCTCACTTAAAGTGAAAAATGAAACTAAGACACACATTCCCCACTCCGCATTTTCCCTCTCAATTAGTTTTAAGTTTTGGAATTAAAAACCGTAACAGTGGCAACAAGGAAATTTTTAACAAAACCAATGTGACCACCTACCTGTCGAAATGCGGCAAGGTGTTTGAGTTTTTAAAAAGTGCAGAGGGAACTGGCTGAGTTTAAAAAAAAAACAGGAACTGATAGAGTCGGTTATGTTTGAAAAAAAAAGCAGAAAACTAACAAATTCGCAGATTCATAAACAGTGAGTACAGGTGATGATAATCATAAATAACAGATAAAAGCAGAAATAGTTGGCTGCATCAAAATGATAGACGTGTTTGATTGCACAAGGGATAACTGGATATTGTATACTGAGCAAATTGAGCAGTGTTTTGAAGCAAATGAAACAACAAATGAAAAGTGAGTTCCAGCTTTTCAAAGTAAATTTGCTTTGAACTTTGAAGTGAAGAGAATGTGATTTTATAATTAAAGCCAACATTTCCAGATTTTTGTGGAAACCACAGCTGATCTTAAGCAACACACACAAAATGCTGGAGGAACTCAGAAGGCCAGGCAGCATCTATGGAAAAGAGTTTTGGGCTGAGACCCTTCTTCAGGCTCTTTTTCTTTATATTTCTAACTCTGATGGAGGATGCGGTTCAGTGCTATTGGCTACAGAGGTGTGATGGGAATGGCTTCATTTCTGTTATTACCCCTCAACCACCAAGTGCCTGATCCAGTGTGGATAACTTCACTCACCTCAGCTCTGAACTGATCTGTAACCTACAAACTCACTTTCAGGGACTCTTTACAACTCATGTTCTCAGTATGATTTTTGTTTGCACATTGGTTGGTTGTCAATCTTTTTGTAAAATCCTATTGTATTTCTTTTTTTACTGTATATGCCTGCAAATAAATCAATCTCAAGGTAGAATATGGTGACATAAATGTTCTTTGATAATAAATTTACTTTGAACTCTTCATCCTTTTGGCAGGCACGTCATTGAATTCTTAAAATAAGCCCACGAGATAAGACCATAAGACATAGAAGCAGAATTAGGCCATTCAGCCCATCGAGTCTGCTCTGCCATTCCATCGTGGCTGATCCTGAATCCCACTCAACCCCTTACACCTGCCTTCTTGCCATATCCTCTGATGCCCCGACCAATTAGGAAACTATCAATTTTCACTTTAAATATGCCCACGGACTTGGCCTCCGCAGCAGTCTGTAGCAGAGCATCCCACAGATTCACAACTCTCTGGTTTTAAAAGAATTCCTCCTTAACTCTGTTCTAAAGGGTCAACCCCTCCATTCTGAGGCTGTGCCCTCCAGTTCTGGACATCACCGCCACAGGAAACCTCCTCTCCACATCCAATCTATCATGTCCTTTCAAAATTTGGTAGCTTTCAATGAGATCCCCGGCATTCTTCCAAATTCCAGCCGGTACAGGCCCAAGGCTGCCGAATGTTCCTCATATGTTAACCTCTTCATTCCCAGAATCATCCTCGTGAACCTCCTCTGGACTCTCTCCAATAACAACACATCGTTTCTGAGATATGGGGCCCAAAACTGTTGACAATACTACAACTGTGGCCTGACCAGTGTCTTATAAAGCCTCAGCATTATAGAAACATAGAAACATAGAAAATAGGTGCAGGAGTAGGCCATTCGGCCCTTCGAGCCTGCACCGCCATTTATTATGATCGTGGCTGATCATCCAACTCAGAACCCCGCCCCAGCCTTCCCTCCATACCCCCTGATCCCCGTAGCCACAAGGGCCATATCTAACTCCCTCTTAAATATAGCCAATGAACTGGCCTCAACTGTTTCCTGTGGCAGAGAATTCCACAGATTCACCACTCTCTGTTTGAAGAAGTTTTTCCTAATCTCGGTCCTAAAAGGCTTCCCCTCTATCCTCAAACTGTGGCCCCTCATTCTGGACTTCCCCAACATCGGGAACAATCTTCCTGCATCTAACCTGTCCAATCCCTTTAGGATCTTATACGTTTCAATCAGATCCCCCCTCAATCTTCTAAATTCCAACGAGTACAAGCCCAGTTCATCCAGTCTTTCTTCATATGAAAGTCCTGCATCCCAGGAATCAATCTGGTGAACCTTCTTTGTACTCCCTCTATGGCAAGGATGTCTTTCCTCAGATTAGGGGACCAAAACTGCACACAATACTCCAGGTGTGGTCTCACCAAGGCCTTGTACAACTGCAGTAGTACCTCCCTGCTCCTGTACTCGAATCCTCTCGCTATAAATGCCAGCATACCATTCGCCTTTTTCACCGCCTGCTGTACCTGCATGCCCACTTTCAATGACTGGTGTATAATGACACCCAGGTCTCGTTGCACCTCCCCTTTTCCTAATCGGCCACCATTCAGATAATAATCTGTTTTCCTATTTTTTGCCACCAAAGTGGATAACTTCACATTTATCCACATTAAATTGCATCTGCCATGAATTTGCCTACTCACCCAACCTATCCAAGTCACCCTGCATCTTAGCATCCTCCTCACAGCTAACACTGCCACCCAGCTTCATGTCATCCGCAAACTTGGAGATGCTGCATTTAATTGCCTCATCCAAGTCATTAATATATATTGTAAACAACTGGGGTCCCAGCACTGAGCCTTGCGGTACCCCACTAGTCACCGCCTGCCATTCTGAAAAGGTCCTGTTTATTCCCACTCTTTGCTTCCTGTCTGCTAACCAATTCTCCACCCACACCAACACCTTACCCCCAATACTGTGTGCTTTAAGTTTGCACACTAATCTCCTGTGTGGGACCTTGTCAAAAGCCTTTTGAAAATCCAAATATACCACATCCACTGGTTCTCCCCTATCCACTCTACTAGTTACATCCTCAAAAAATTCTATGAGATTCGTCAGACATGATTTTCCTTTCACAAATCCATGCTGACTTTGTCCGATCATTTCACCGCTTTCAAAATGTGCTGTTAATCTCCTTGCTTTTATATTCTATTCCCCTAGAAATAAACGCCAACATGGCATTTGCCTTCTTTACCACAGACTCAACCTGGAAATTAACCTTCTGGGAGTCTTGCACAGGGACTCCCAAGTCCCTCCACACCTCTGATGTTTGAACCTTCTCCCCATTTAGATAATAGTCTGCACTTTTGTTCCTTTTACCAAAATGCATTATCATACATTCTCCAACACTGTGTTTCATCTGCCACTTTTTTGCCTATTCTTCCAATCTGTCTAAGACCTGCTGCAATCACACTACATCCTCAGCACTACCTACCCCTCCACCTATCTTCATATCATCTGCAAACTTTGCCACAAAGCCATCAATGCCACTATCTAAATCACTGACAAACAATGTGAAAAGTAGCGGTCCCAATACTGACCCCTGGGAAGCACCACTAGTCACCGGCAGCCAACCAGAAAAGGCGTCCTTTCTTGCCACTCTTTGCCTCCTGCCTGTCAGCCATTCCTCTATCCATGCCAGTATCTTTCTTGTAATCCCACTGGATTTTATCTACTTAAACAGCCTTGTGTGTGGCATCTTATCAAATGCTTTCTGAACATCTAAGTAAATGACATCCACTGCCTCTCCTTTGTCCACCCTGCTTGTTACTCCTTCAAAGAACTCTAACAGATTTGTCAGGCAAGATTTCCCTTTTACAGAACCCATGCTGACTTTGACTGATTTTATCATTAGTCTCCAAGTACACCAAAACCTGATCCTTAATAATGGACTCCAACACTTCCCCAACCACTGAGGTTAAGCTAACAGGTCTATAATTTCCTTTCCTTTCCCTTCCTCCCTTCTTAAAGAGTGCAGTGACACTTGCATTTTTCTATTCTTCTGGAACCACCTCAGAATTAAGTGATTCTTAAAAGATCATAACCAATGCATCTGTTATCTCTTCAGCAACTTCTTACAGAACTCTGGGATATAGTCCATCTGGTCCAGGTGACTTTTCCACCTTAAGACTTCTGAGTTTGCCTGGCACTTTTTCCTTTGTAATAGCAATGGCACTCATTCCTGCTCCCTGGCACTCATGGACATCTGGCATACTGCTAGTGTCTTCCACAGTGACGACAGATGCAAAGTGCCCAGTAAGTTCATCTGCCATTTCTTTGTCCTCCATTACTAGCTCACCAGCATCATTTTCCAGTGGTCCAGTATCAACTCTCACCTCCCTTTTACTCTCTATATATCTGAAAAATCTTTTAGTATCCTGCTTTATCTTATTGGCTACTTTGCACTCATATTTCATCTTTTCCCTTCTTCGGGCTTTTTTAGTTGCCTTTTCTTGGATTTTAAAAGCTTCCCAATCAGCCAGTTTCCCTCTCACTTTTGTTACCTTACATGCTCTTTCCTTGACTTTTAAGCAATCCTGAACTTCCTTTGTTGGCTACGGTTGCCTACCCCTGCCATTTGAGAACTTCTTCTGAGGGACATATCGATCCCACACCTTGTGAACTATTCCCAGAAACTTCAGCCATCTCTGCTCAGCTGTCATCCCCACCAGTATCCCCCTCCAATCCCCTGGGCAAGCTCCTCTCTCAAGCCTCTGTAATTCTCTTTAATCCATTGCAATACTGATACATGTGAGTTATGCTTCTCCCTCTCATACTGCAGTATGAATTCAATCATATTATGACCACTGCCTCCTAAGGGTTCCTTTACCTTAAGCTCCCAAATAAAATCTAGATTATTACACAACACCCAATCTAAGATAGCCTTTTCCCCAAGTAGGCTCAAGCACAAGCTGCTCTAAAAAGCCATCACATAGGCATTCAACAAATTCCCTCTCTTGCAATCCGACACCAACCTGATTTTCCCAATCCCCCTGCTTATTGAAGTCCCCAATTACAATTGTGACATTACTCTTATTATACATACCCTTTCCAGTTCCCTCTGCAATCTCAACCCCACATCTTGCCTTCTATTTGGAGGCTGAGATATGATTCCCATCATGGCTTTCTCATCCTTGCAGTTTCTTAACTCCACCCACAAAGATTCAACATTCTCTGACCCAATGTCACCTCTTTCTAAAGACGTAATTCCATCTCTTACCGAAAAAGCCACACCACCACCCATGCCTTCCTGCCTGTCCTTCAGATACAAAGTACAAAGCTCCCAACTATGACCTTCTTTCAACCATGACTCAGTGATGCCCACAATGTCAAACCAACCAATCTCTAATTGCGCCATTAGTTTGTCCACCTTATTCCAAATGCTACGTGCATTTAAATACAACTCCTTCAGCCCTGCACTCTTCACCCTTTTGAATTTTGCCTCTGGTACAATTTAACTCTTTGCTGTGTCTGTATTTGTATCCAATCTTTGGTTTGCCCTTCCTTACATTCATATTACACCCACCATCTTCTTCTAAACCTGCTGGCTCATCCTGAGCTCTATCATACTGGTTCCCATCCCCCTGCCATATTAGTTTAAACCATTCCCAACAGCTCTATCAAACCTGCCTGCAAGACTGTTGGTCCCCCTCAGATTCAAGTGCAACCGGTCCCTTTTGTACAGGTCATACCTGCCCCAATGATCCAGAAATCTGAATCCCTGCCCCCTGCTCCAATTCTTCAGCCACGCATTTATCTGCCATCTCATTCCTTTCCTATCCTCCCTGTCGTGTGGCACAGGCAGCAATCCCAATTACTACCCTTGAGGTTCTGCTTCTCAGCTTCCTTCCTAACTCCCTGTATTCTGTTTTCAGGACCTCCTCCCTCTTCTACTTATGCTGTTGGTACCAGTTTGTACCACGACCTCTGACTGCTCACCCTCCCTTTTCAGGATATCGTGGACACGTTCAGAAACATTGCAAACCCTGGCACCTGGGAGGCAAGCATCTGTTAGCTATGTCGGGCACATAGTCTCATGTGATGGAGTAGCTACCGATCCGGCTAAGATCGAGGCAGTTACTACTTGGCGAAAACCCCAGACTGTGAGTCACCCATTGAATCAGCTTCTGTGTGTTTATCCTCTGTGTTTCTTTTTCGCCTCCACAGAATCAACCCTTTGTCTCCTTAACCATAGAGTCCCTTATTACTGCTGCCATCCTCTTCCATTCTTTACCCTTCTGAGCCACAGGGCCGGACTCATAGTCATAGTCATAGTCATACTTTATTGATCCCGGGGGAAATTGGTTTTCGTTACAGTTGCACCATAAATAATAAATAGTAATAAAACCATAAATAGGTAAATAGTAATATGTAAATTATGCCAGGAAATAAGTCCAGGACCAGCCTATTGGCTCAGGGTGTCTGACCCTCCAAGGGAGGAGTTGTAAAGTTTGATGGCCACAGGCAAGAATGACTTCCTATGACGCTCTGTGTTGCATCTCGGTGGAATGAGTCTCTGGCTGAATGTACTCCTGTGCCCACCCAGTACATTATGTAGTGGATGGAAGACATTGTCCAAGATGGCATGCAACTTGGACAGCATCCTCTTTTCAGACACCACCGTCAGAGAGTCCAGTTCCATCCCCACAGCATCACTGGCCTTACGAATGAGTTTGTTGATTCTGCTGGTGTCTGCTACCCTCAGCCTGCTGCCCCAGCACACAACAGCAAACATGATCGCACTGGCCACCACAGACTCGTAGAACATCCTCAGCGTCGTCCGGCAGATGTTAAAGGACCTCAGTCTCCTCAGGAAATAGAGACGGCTCTGACCCTTCTTGTAGACAGCCTCAATGTCCTTTGACCAGTGCAGTTTATTGTCAATTCGTATCCCCAGGTATCTGTAATCCTCCACCATGTCCACACTGACCCCCTGGATGGAAACAGGGGTCACCGGTACCTTAGCTCTCCTCTGGTCTACCACCAGCTCCTTAGTCTTTTTCACATTAAGCTGCAGATAATTCTGCTCACACCAAAGTCTCCAGAGTCAGGGCCAGAGACACGGACACTGTTGCTTTCCCTCCCCCCTCCCGCCAACGGCACTCAAAATGGAGTAGCTATTGTTGAGGGAGATGGTCACAAGGGTGCTTTCCACTATCTAACGTCCTCCCTTCCCTCTCTTGACAGTCACCCATTTATCTGTCTCCTGTAACCTTGGGGTGACAACCTCCTTGCAGCTCCTGTCTATCACTGCTTCATTTTCCCCAGCAAGCTGAAGGTCATCGAGCTGCAGCTCAAGTTCCCTAACACAGTCTCTAAGGTCTCGATGCACCTAGTGCAGATGTGGTCACCGGGAAGGCTGGGAATCTCCTGGAAAAAAAACACATCTGACCCCCAGAACAGAACAGTGGCCCTGCAGACATACCCCCTATTCTTTTACGAGTTAAATAGAAATAAGAAATATACTTACTGACTTACCTCACTCCTGCCTGTTCTCGCCGAAGCCTGTTGAGCCACAGCCTTACCACTCTGACTCAGACCGCTCCCACAGTGACCGCTCCGCTAGACAGTACCTCACTTTTATGGAGACTGGGTTTTTCAAGCTCTGCTCCGGACCTGCATGGGAATGCTTCTACTGCATCTGCGCTGATGTCCAATCAAAATTCGAGGCACGGCGGGAGGAGAAGATGGCAGCGCGAGGCGCGTGCGCAGCTCTCCAGTGAAAAATGATATCGTATCTGTTAAATAGGGGCTGTGGACAATTCTGATTTGATAGAGACAGACGTGAAAGCACAGAGGAACATCTGGAGAAATTTCTGAAACGTCCATCCGCTGTTGTCGTTACTGTGTGGTCGGGAATCTTTCGGCGGGTAGGCCTCAAAATCCCCGGCCTTGCCTGCTTTTGGCGACCGAGAAGGAGGTCAAATCGTTCGGCAGAGATGCCGCTCAGTACTCGGTGTCGGAGAGCTGATCAGAGCTCAAAGTCTTCGGATGACTCAGGGTCGGATTGTGGTCAGCATGGCAGGAAGAGTTTTTCTTCCCTCTCCCGTCTGCGTGAGATGTGGGACATTTGAGAAACTTTGAACTTTACTGTGCTCAGGGTCTTTCTTCATCAAGTTATGGTATTGTTGCACTGTTTGTAACTATATGTCATAATTATGTGGTTTTGCCAGTTTTTTCAGTCTTGGTTTGTCCTGTGTTTTGTGATATCAAACCGGAGGAAATAATGTATCATTTATTAATGCATGCATTACTAAATGACAATAAAAGGGGACTGTGTGTCTTCATAAATCTAAAAAAAAATTCCATAGCCAGCTCTACAAATAGGAACATAGAGGAGGAAGCAAATCAGCTCCTCCAGCTGATTCTGCCTTTCAACGTAAGTGATTGGCATTTCAAATCTACTTTATGACTTGATTCATTTTAACTTTGCCCTGCAAAAATCTATCAAGAGAGGCAGGTTTTGGTCACCTTCCTACAGGAAAGGTTGAAAGAGGACAGAGGAAGTTGCTGGGTCTGGAGGAACTGAGTCATAAGGAAATATTGAATAGGTTAGGACTGTAGTCTTTAGAAAGTAGAAGATGGAGAAGAGATTTGATAGAGGTATACAAAATTATGAGGGGTATAGATGGGATAAATACAAGCAGGCCTTTTTCCACTGAGGATGGGTGGGACTATAACCAGAGGTCATGGGTTAAGGGTGAAAGGTGAAAAGTTTAAGGGGAACATGAGGGGAAACTTCTTCACTCAGAGGGAGGCGAGAGTGCGGAGCCAGCTGCCAGCACAAGTGGTGCGTGCGAGCTCGATTTCAACATTTAAGGGAAGTTTGGATAGGTACATGGGTGGTAGGGGTATGGAGGGCAATGGTCCCGGTGCAGATCTATTGGAGTAGACAGGTTAAATGGTTTCAGCATGGACTAGATGGGCCGAAGGGCCTGTTTCTGTGCCGTACTTTTCTACAACTCTATAAGAGGTTTGTAGTTTTTCAGTTCACCTACAATCCCTAAAACTTTGTTTTGGAAGATGGGTTGAAGGGTTTCTAAACAAGGTCACAGTGGATGAAACTCCAGGGAAACTCCATGGCAACTTTATTGTACTTAATGAAGTAGGTACAGAGTGTGTGTCCGTGCTCTCCTGCTGCTGTAGCCCGTCCACTTCAAGGTTTGATGTCTTGTACTTCCAGAGATGCTCTTCTGCACACCACTGTTGTAACGGGTGGTTATTTGATGTAGCTCTCCCTTTGGCTAGCGGCTTAATCTAGGGGATGATAGCACCCTTACCCCAGCCAAACTTAAGAAATCTCGTTTGGGTGGATGCTGTGCAATGTGCCCACTGTTACAAATCAGTACCACAAAATAACAAACAGTACACTATATGCAATTAAACGATTGAGCTTTATAGTTCTTACTTTGACTATATGGTTAATAAAGAAAACAAAAAAAGAGAAAGGGCCCATTCTCATGGAACAGTCTAATGCGCAATGTCGGAGATCACTGTTAAGTCCGTTTGTCCACCTCCGATTGTCGCTGATCTTCGGACCCTCGCTCCCAGCCCACTGCACCCGGCGGTCTATCAACTCTCTCCATTTGCGTCTTCTCTCCTCATCTCGCCCCAGGCAAAAGACCGTGAATTCCCAGCTCCCAGACACACAAGAAAGAACAACATCCCACTCATTGGCTAATGTGCCCCGTTATCTCTAGTCATAACCCAAACATTTCTGCTACAGAGAAACCGTTACATTAGCAGTGCAACATTACAGAGAAGCCATCACATTAGCAGTGAAAACTTACAGCGTGTTACGCTCTCCCCCCACCAGATTTAGTCATGTCCTCATGACGTTGAGATAACTCGCCAACCCTTCCTGCAAAACACAAAGTCCAATGCAGCTGCACAAGGCAGTGACATAGCTCCCCAAAACAGTAGGGGTCACACTCTGCTCCCCTGGTGCTATGTAGGCCAGCCTATCTGGTGGTCTCCTAATTCTCTGAGACCTCTGCACCCCCTCACCTATCTTTTCAGGTTCAGACGCTAATGGGGACACTTCTGGTTTACCTGGCGAGGCCTACCCCGACCTATCACTCATCCCCACCTGCAACTGGGACCACTCTATACCGTGGCCAAGCCCCACTTCCTCCCCTGCAGAGTCCCACTGCAACTCAGGCTTCCCATAGAAGGCCTCCCACTTCACCTGACTCAGCAGGAGAAGGGCCGGGAGTCTCTTCCTCAGTCAATGGGGAATTGGCAAAAGGCAGCATAGATCACACATCCAGGTCCTCATCCTCCAAATCAGTATCCCCCATGGGGGCCGGCCTAACCTCACCTGCTGTGGGCCCTGCAGTCGCCCTGCATTTCCGCAGAGTCTTCTTACTAGGTGTAGGCTCTGGGTCTACCTGCACCTCTTGCCCCGGGGCAGCAGGTGGTTCCGATGGTGAATCTTGACAGGCCCATTCCCCTCCTCTGGTTTCACCCGGAAAACTGGTAGATTTGGCATCTGACTCTCCACCACATAGGGTGTGGCCGCCCAGCGGTCAGCCAACTTGTGCTTTGCAGGTAGCCCCAAATTCCTTCTGAGGACTCGGTCTCCCGGCAGGAGTTGGGAGAACCTCACTTTCTGATCATACCTCCTCTTATTTCCAGGATTCTGCTTGGCAGCCGCGACCCCAACTAATTCATGAGCCCCTTTCAGCTCCCTTCTCATGTCAGACACATACTTCAGATAAGTTTTCGGTGGTGAGTCACCCTCATCAGTCCCAAAACAAAGGTCAATGGGCAACCTTGCCTCGCGCCCAAACATCAGATAATATGGTGAGTACCCAGTAGCTTCATTTCGTGTACAGTTGTAGCAATGAACGAGACACCCAATATGTTGACTCCACCTGCTCTTCTTGCTGATCTCCAGGGTCCTGAGCATGTCTAACAAGGTTTGATTAGACCTCCCTGGCTGGGGATCGCCCTGCGGGTGATAGGGCGTGGTCTTCGACTTCTGGAATCCAAGCATGCCCAGTAACTCATGGGTGAGTCTGCTCTCGAAATCCCGTCCCTGATCACTACGTATCTACCTGGGGAGACAATAATAGATGAAATACTTTTCCCATAACGCTTTGGCCACCACAGATATCCTCTGGTTCTTGGTAGGAAAAGCCTGAGCATATCTGGTGAGGTGGCCCGTGATGACTAAGACATTCGCCGTGTTGCTGGCATCGGGTTCTATGGACAGGAAATCCACACACACCAGGTCCAGGGGCCCTGCACTCTGCAAGTGGGGCAAAGGAGCTGCTCGCGTAGGCAGTGTCTTCCACCATATGCAGCAAATGCACGACTTGCAGTATTCTTCAACCTCGGACTTCATTCGGGGCCAGTAAAACCGGTCTCTGAGCAATCCACAGGTCTTCTCCACCTTCAAATGTCCAGAATCATCATGAAGTGATTTCAACGCCATCCTCCTCTAGTCATAACCCAAACATTTCTGCTACAGAGAAACCATTACCTCAGCAGTGGAACATTACAGCATGTTACACTGAGTTACTGTAAGCTCAAATCAGACTGGCCATTCTCCTCTGATCTCTCTCATTAACAAAGCATTTTCACCCACAGCCCACTGGAAGTTTTCTGCTTCTCGCAGCATTCTCTGTAAACTCTAGAGACTGTTGTGCATGAAAATCGCAGGAGATCAGCAGTTTCTGAGATACTCAAACCACCCCATCTGACACCAACAATCATTCCACAGTCAAAGTCCCTTAGATCCACATTCCTTCCCCCATTCTGATGTTTGGTCTGAACAACAACGGAACCTCTTGACCATGTCGGCATGCTTTTATGCATTGAGTTGCTGCCATGTGATTGGCTAATTAGATATTTGCATTAACGAGCAGGTGTACAGGTGTTCCTAATAAAGTGGCCACTGAGTGTACTTTGATGCTAAATTTATTTTGAACTCCAAGGAGGGTTCCACTACTGGGGCTGTAGACAGTTATACAGGCAGTGACATTGGAGTGAGATGTTCCTGGAGGAGGAGAGGGAAGGAAATGAGGGACAGGAGAGCTGGTGAGGACTTATTGGGACCAAGTTACAAAATTAATTCAATTCAATTCAAGTTTCTTTCTTTCTTTCTTTTTCAATCTTTTTATTAATATCAAAATGTCAAACATAACATAGTATTAATACAAAGCTATTAGGATTACATTATTAACATATATAAATATAAACTCAGTTGACACACAGGTATTAAAACCTCCCAAAATTGTACAAAATACAAATATAATATACAAAAAAACACAGAAATTGCATGAAAAAGGAAAAAAAAAATAAAAATACCCCCAAAAAACTAATCTAACAATGCTAACCAACTAAACTAAGGAAAAGAAAAAAGACATTGGTTGTTGTATAACATCAAAAAGAACCATTGATGTCATTGACTCTGTTCCTCTCTGCATATATTTAAAAGAAATAGAATAGGTTTGGAAAAGGTCTCAATTCAAGTTTAATTGTCATTCAACCATACGTGAATACAACCAAATGAGACCGTGTTAATCTGGGGTCAAGGTACAAAACACAATACCAACAGTCACACACAGCACAAAGCACAAAGCACACATAACACGTACAAGGTAGAAAGATAACAGCCACTCAGTGAAAGAGACCAAATTCATGTTGCTTAAGGCCGCCAAAATCTGCAGACGACCATCACTGAGCTTGTCTTCTGCCGAGTGAACACCCGGGGGGGGGCAGCACCGACTCCAGCCACAGCACCCCCCGGTGGAGCGCACCGGCTCCGACAACTCTCAGGCAGCACTGCGGCTTCAGGCCGAGTCCTCACACCTACAAAATAGCAAGCGCATACAGGATATCAGTAAAATACAGTCACCAACATATAGTCCAGACTCTGAGTCCATTCTTCCACTGAGCAAACATCAGCCTGGTTGCTGCACCACCTCGCCCCTGGTGGGGCCCACTGGCTCCAATGTCCCTCTCCTGGCAGCTGTAAAAAGGAAACACTGGGGCCCCAAGTCCAATTGGATACCACCGAAATCTGCAGCTGAGCACAATACAGCTTGTCTTCTGCCGAGCAACACCTGGGAGAGCTGTGCTTATCCCTTCTGTGAGCACATTTATCCAAAGGATTTCCCATCCACTGTTGATCTTTCGTCATTGGCCTCACTTCATCCTAGGTCATTCTGCTTTATCGGTGTTAGGGCGTATTCTGGAATTAGGGTACATAACATGTATTAATTTCGGCAGCAACCAGTCTTCAGATTCGAATGTGGACTACAGATTGAATTTAATATGCAGCTCGGAGCAATGGTGTTCCAGCAGCTGCAGACAGGGGTTGGTTGCAAACCAGGAAACATGCCAGTGACCTGAGATTTCTGCAATCTGTAGTTTAATGTGAAAAAGACTAAGGAGCTGGTGGTAGACCTGAGGAGAACTAAGGTACTGGTGACCCCTGTTTCCATCCAGGGGGTCAGTGTGGACATGGTGGAGGATTACAAATACCTGGAGATACGAATTGACAATAAACTGGACTGGTCAAAGTACACTGAGGCTGTCTACAAGAAGGGTCAGAGCTGTCTCTATTTCCTGAGTAGACTGAGGTCCTTTAACATCTGCCAGACGATGCTGAGGATGTTCTACGAGTCTGTGGTGGCCAGTGCTATTATGTTTGCTGTTGTGTGCTGGGGCAGCAGGCTGAGGGTAGCAGACACCAACAGAATCAGCAAACTTATTCGTAAGTCCAATGATGTTGTGGGGATGGAACTGGACTCTCTCACGGTGGTGTCTGAAAAGAGGATGCTGTCTAAGGTGCATACCATCTTGGTTAATGTCTCCCAGCCACTACATAATGTACTGGGTGGGTACAGGAGTACATTCAGCCAGACTCATTCCTCCAAGATGCAGCACAGAGCGTCATAGGAAGTCATTCCTGCCTGTGGCCATCAAACTTTACAACTCCTCCCTTGGAGGGTCAGGCACCCTGAGTTGATAGGCTGGTCCTGGACTTATTTCATAATTTACTGGCATAACTTACATATTACTATTTAACTATTTATGGTTCTATTACTATTTATTATTTATGGTGCAACTGTAACGAAAACCAATTTCCCCCTGGGATCATAGTCATATGAGTATGACTATGACTATGACTATATGCATGAATGCAAAAAAGACCCTATTCATCTGAGATGGCTGCATATGCATGATGCAAAAAACACCCCATTCACCTAAGATTTCTGCATATGCATGAATGCAATAAATACCCCATTCACCTGAAATGTCTGCATATGCATGAATGCAATAAACTCCCCATTCACCTGAGATGTCTGCATATGCATGAATGCAATAAATATCCCATTCACTCTTTCCATCCGCAGCGCCGGGGCTGCGAGACTGCACCGGCTGCTACGCGCTTCGCGAATTGCTCCGCTATCTGACGAAGTGAGACCGAGGCTATGGGCCTGCTCCGGGATCCGGGTCTGTGGACTCAATTTGGTTCAGAATGCTGTCACTTGCTTCTGTTGTTTGCAAGATTAGTGTTTTTTTTTCTTTCTCTGTGCACTGGGGGTTGGTCTTTATTCTTAACTGGGCTCTTTCGGGTGTGTGGCTGCCCGTATATTATATACATGAAAAAGAAGAAGAAGAAGAAGAAGAAGAAAGTCCTTAACTCCGAGTGGAGTCATCAGGACGCCGTCATGACAGCATTTTTTAAGCAGGCTTTTTTATTTTTATGAGGCCAAGTTGCTAGCTCGATGCTCAACCCAACACCGATGGAAAGTGTGCCAGGGAGCCGGCTGGATTCGAACTCGGGAGCCTTCGCTCCGAAGTCCGGTGCTGATGCCACTACGCCACCAGCCGGCCAATAATATATAGATCCTTTGATAATAAATCTAATTATAATCTTTTGAATCCTTATTTCTAGGGGCATCAGGCCCCAGCACAACCTCCAGGCAGTCAGTGACAGACAGCTACTGGGCCCTGACAGAATCCCTGGAGCCAGAGGTTCGTTCTAGTGACAGGCGGCGTTTATTCGAGGATTTGAGAAGTTTACGCATGGGATTATGGATACAAGTTACTGGCTGTTTTAACCAGGAGGTTGAAGTACTTGGGTCAGACACCAGAATATGAACCTAGAGGTAAATTAGAACTATTGAGCCACACAGCATGGAAGCCAGGCCCTTCGGCCCCACTAGGCCATGCCGACCATCCAGCTAGCCCCAATTTCCCACCGTTGGCCTTGTTATTCAAACTTCCAGCCCTCCATTTGCATATACAAGAGCATCGTCCAATGAGACGATGGTGACTGCATCAACCACTTCCTCGGGCAGCTTGTTCGAGGAGGAGGAGGAGAAGATGGTGGCACGACGGCAGCGCGCGCGACCTCTCCAGTGAGTGACATTTGTAATCTGTCAAGTAGGGGACCGTGCACAATCCTGATTTGATGGAGACGGACGTGAGAGTACAGAGGAACATCTGGAGAAACTTCAGAAATGCTCGCTTCGCTGTCGCTGCTACTGTGTGGTAACCGGAATCTCTGGAGCTGAAGGCCCCGAGTCCTCGGCTTTGCGTGTTTCAGCGGCTGAGGAGAGGTCGAAGGCGCTCGGCAGAGGATGGCGCTCGGGAGGCTGTATCGGAGGGGCTGGTCGGAGGCTCGAAGTTTTCGGACGGACGGACTCAGTGTCGGCTGTGGTCGGCTGCTTCCAAGGCATCGACAAGTTGACGGTGCCTGGAGGTTTATGGCAGGGAGTTTCTCCCTTTTGCCGCCTGCTATCGCGGACTCAGGAGTCGATCGGGACTTTGAAACTTTTTTTTACCATGCCCATGGTCTGTTCTTTATCAAATTATGGTATTGTTTTGCACTGCTGAAACTATGTTATAATTATGTGGTTCTGCCAGTGTTAGTCTTTGGTTTGTCCTGTTTTTCTGTGATATCACTCCAGAGAAACATTGTATCATTTCTTAATGCATGTATGCATTTCTAAATGACAATAAATGAGGACTGAGTGTTCTCATAATCTAATATGCTCGTCACGATCTACGTGACAATGTTGCCCCTCTGGTCCCTTTCCTCATCCTAAACCTAGTTTTGGACTCCCCTACCTTGGGGGAAAAAATACCGTTACCGTTATTTACTTATTGAGATACAGCGTGGAAAAGGCTCTTCCCACCCTTCGAGTCACGCCACCCAGCGACCCCCCCCCCCCCCGCGAGAACGTACGAACTCCTCGCGGGCAGTAAGATATAGGAGCAGAACTCGGCCGTTTGGCCTGTCGAGTCTGATCATGGCTGATCCATTTCCCGCCTCATCCCCAACCTCCTGCCTTCCCACCGTATCGCCTCACGCCCCGACTAATCAAGAATCTGTTGACCTCTGCCTTAAATGTACCCGGTGAATTGGCCTCCACAGCTGCCTCTGGCAACGAATTCCACAGATTCACCCCTCTCTGGATAAAGAAACTTCTCCTCGTCTCCGTTCTAAAAGAAAGCCCCCTCTATTCTGAGGCTGTGTCCTCCGGCCTTAGACTCTCCCACCACAGGAAACATCCTCTCCGCATCCACTCTATCGAGGCCTTTCACCGTTCAATAGGTGAGTACAGGCCCAGAGCCATCAAACGCTCTTCATATGACAAGCCCATATTTCAATCCCAGCATCATTTTCGTGAACCTCCTCTGAACCCTCTCCAGTTTCAGCACACCCTTTCTTAGGTAAGGGGCCCACACCTGCTCACAATTCTCCAAGCGAGGCCTCTCCAGTGCTTTATAGAGGTTCAACATTACACCCTCGCTTTTAGTCCTCACAGGCAGTGGCGGGAATTGACCCTGGGTTTCTGGTACTGTGAGGAGTTGCACCAACCACTATGCTACCTTTCCACTCCATAATTATCTGTGTGTCTCATAAATTTAAACATTTATATAAGGTCGCCCCTCTACGTTCTACATTCGCAAGAATAAAGGCCTACCCTGCCCTACCCTTCTCTGCAATTCAGGACTGGCAATGCCCTCATAAATCTTCTCTGCTCTCGTGCCAACCTAACCACATGGTTTCCATAATAGGGCGGCCAAAATTGGGCATTGTGCTCCCAAGTGCCGCCCCACCACCGACTTATACCACTGCAACCTAATACTGGGGTCAAGTGAATCGATCCCGCTGGCCCAGGTACGAGGAGAGGGGGTTGGTTGTTGAGCTGAACTGGGGTTCTGTCTGCTGTGCCAGGTGGAAATCAAGGCCCCAAGAATATTATTTCAACCATATGGCATAGATAAGACCATAAGTCATTGGAGCAGAATTAGGCCATTCAGCCCATCAAGTCTGCTCTGCTATTTGAACATGGCTGATCTATTCTCCTGCCTTCTGCCCGTAACCTTTGGCACCCCCGCTAATCACCCTCCGCTTTAAATATACCCAACGACCCGGCCTCCACAAATTCACCACCCCCTGGCTAAAGAGGTTCATTAACGCGAGACAGTGTGCAGACGCTGGAAATCCAGAGCAACACACACAAAACACTGGAGGGACTCGACAGGTCGGGCAGCATCTATGAAGGGGAATAAACAGTCGACGTTTCAGGCCGGGACCCGTCATCGGGACTGCGAGGGAAGGGGGGAAGATGCCAGACTAAAAAGTTGGGGGAGAGGGGAAGAAGCTAGCTGGAAGGTGATGGGTGGAGCCAGGCGGGTGGGAAAGGTCAAGGGCTGGAGAAGAAAGAATCTGATGGGAGAGGAGAGTGGACCACAGGAGGAAGGGAAGGAGGAAGGGACCCTGATAGGCAGGTGAGAAGAGGTAAAAGTGAGGAATGGAAGAAGAGGGGAAGCAGAGGGAATTATTTTTTCCACTGGAAGGAGAAATCAATATTCATCGGGTTGGAGGCTACCCAGTTGCTCCTCCACCCTGAGGGTGGCCTCATCTTGGCACAGGAGGAGGCAATGGACCGACACGTCAGAATGGGAAATCCCTCCTCATCTCTGTTCTAAAGTGACTCGTCCACCCAGACGCCCGTTCATACTAATATACTTCGTTCTCTCCACATTCTGGAGAATCAATGGCAGAATACAGGGTTAACGGCCGGATTCTTGCCAGCGTGGAGGTACTGAGGGGTCTTGGGGTCCATGTCCATAGATCTCTCAGCTGATGGAGTTGTTTATTTATTTTTAAATATTTATTGAGTGACAGCGCAGAATAGGCCTCTCTGGACCTTCAAGTCTCACCGCCCAGCAATCTCCCAGTTTAATCCTAACCCAACCACGGGACAATTTCCACTGACCAATTAACCTACCAATTGGACTGTGGGAGGAAACCGGAGCACCTGGGGGAAACCCACGCGGTCACGGGGAGAACGTACAAACTCCTCATAGAAAGCGATGGGAATTGAACCCGGGTCACTGGTACTGTAACCCATTGTGCTAACCACTACACTACCATGTTACCCTTAAGCAGGCAGTGATGTGTCGGCCTTCATTAGTCGGGGGACTGAGTTCAAGAGCCGGGAGGTAATGTTGCAGCTCTATAAAATCCTGGTTAAACCACACCTATACCCTTTTTAAACCCTGGTTAGACCATCATCCCCACAATACTGATCGAGAAGCTGCAGAACCTGGGCCTCTGTACCTCCCTCTGCAACTGGATCCTTGACTTCCTAACCAGAAGACCACAATCTGTGCGGATTGGTGATAACATATCCTCCTCGCTGACGATCAACACTAGAGCACCTCAGGGGTGTGTGCTTAGCCCACTGCTCTACTCTCTGTATACCCATGGCTGTGTGGCTAGGCATCGCTCAAACACCATCTATAAATTTGCTGACGATACAACCGTTGTTGGTAGAATCTCAGGTGGTGAGGAGAGGGCATACAGGAGTGAGATATGCCAACTAGTGGGGTGGTGCCACAGCAACAACCTGGCACTCAACGTCAGTAAGACAAAAGAGCTGATTGTGGACTTCAGGAAGGGTAAGACGAAGGGACACGTACCAATCCTCAGAGGGATCAGGAGTGGAGAGAGTGAGCAGTTTCAACTTCCTGGGTATCAAGATCTCTGAGGATCTAACCTGGTCTCAATATATCGATGTAGTTATAAGGAAGACAAGACAGCAACTATACTTCATTAGGAGTTTGAAGAGATTTGGCATGTCAACAAATACACTCAAAAACTTCTATAGATGTACCGTGGAGAGCATTCTGACAGGCCGCATCACTGTCTGGTATGGAGGGGCTACTGCACAGGACCGAATGAAGCTGCAGAAGGTTGTAAATCTTGTCATTTCCATCTTGGGCACTAGCCTGCAAAGTACCCAGGACATCTTTAGGGAGTGATGTCTCAGAAAGGCAGCGTCCATTATTAAAGACCTCCAGCACCCAGGACATGCCCTTTTCCCACTGTTACCATCAGGTAGGAGGTACAGGAGCCTGAAGGCACACACTCAGTGATTCAGGAACAGCTTCTTCCCCTCTGCCATCCGATTCCTAAATGGACACTGAACCCATGAACACTACCTCACCTTTTTAATATATATTATTTCTGTTTTTTGCAATGATTTTAAATCTATTCAATATGCATATACTGTAACTGATGTATTTAGTTAGTTTCTCTTCTAGATTATGTATCGCATTGAACTGCTGCTGCTAAGTTAGCGAATTTCACATCACATGCCGGTGTTAATAAACCTGATTCTGATTCTGACTTGGAATATTGCGTTCCGTTCTGGTCGCCTCATTATAGGAAAGGATGTGGAAGCTTTAGGGAGGGTGCAGAGGAGATTCACCAGGATGCTGCCTGGATTAGAGAGCAGGTCTTGTGAGGCTAGGCTGAGCGAGTGGGGGCTTTTCTCTTCGGATCGAGGGAGGATGAGAGGTGATTTGATGGAGGGGTACAAGATGATAAGAGGCATTGATAGAGTGGGCAGCCAGAGATTCTTTTCCCAGGGTGGAGATGGCTAACATGAGGGGTCATAACTTTTAGATGATGGGGGGGGGGGGCGATATTAGAGGAAAGGTCTTTACACTGAGAGAGTGGTGGGTGTGTGGAACGCCCTGCCAGGGGTGGTGGTAGAGGCTGATACATCAGGGGAATTTAAGAAACTCTTAGATATGGATGATAGAAAAGTGGCAGGCTATGTTGAAGAGAAAGGTTAGATTGATCTTGGAGTAGGCGAAAGGGTCAGTACGACATCGTGGGCCGAATGGCCTGTACCATACTGTACTGTTCTATTTTCCCTCTCTCGTTTTCTGCCTCAGGAATCCACCGCTCACCGACATCTTTGGGGCGACTTACAGCGGCGACGCAAACCGCCGACCCGACCCGCGATGGCGCCCGCGCCGCCACTGGGAGGTCGTTCACGTTCCAGTCTGGCGGCACTGGAGGTCGGGACCGAACCCGAGTCACTGAGGTTGAGGCAGTCCCCACTACTCGCTGTGTCGTAGAGTCGTAGAAAAATACAGGGCAGAAGCAGGCCCTTCGGCCCATCTAGCCCAGGCCGACCCATGTAGAACTTCCTCCTCCCGTCGGTCTGCACCGGGACCATCGCCCTCCACAGCCCTACCATCCATGTACCCATCCAAACTTCCCTTCAACGTTGAAATCGAGCTCGCATGCACCACTTGCTCGTCCCACGCTCTCATGACCCTCTGAGTGAAGAACTTTCCCCTCAAGCTCCCCTTCAACCTTTCACCCTTAACCCATGACCTCCTGCTGTTGTCCCACCCCAAGTGGAAAAAACCCTGCTTGCATTTACCCCATCTACACCCCTCATAATTTTCTATACCTCCATCAAATCTCCCCTCAATCTTCTACGTTCCAAGGTATAAAGTCCTAACCTATTCGGACTTCAGTGTAGTGGTTAGCGCAGTAGCAAAACGCTTTACAGTATGGACGACCCGGGTTCAGTCCCTGCTGGTCCCTGTAAGGAGTTTGTATGTTCTCCCCGTGACCGCGTGGGTTTCCTCTGGGTGCTCTGGGTCATTGTAAATTGTCCCATAATTAGACCAGGATTAAATCGGGGGATTGCTCATAGGGTTGGAGGGGCCTATTCAACACTATATCTCAATAAATAGATAAATCAGGGGTTCTCCACTCCCGGCAACTTCCTTGTAAATTTTCTCTGCACTCTTTCAACCTTGTTTACATCTTTCCTGTAGGTTGGTGACCAGAACTGCCCACAATACTCCAAATCAGGCCTCGCCAACGTCTTAAATGCAGCATCTCCAAGTTTGCGGATGACACGAAGCTGGGCGGCAGTGTTAGCTGTGAGGAGGATGCTAAGAGGATGCAGGGTGACTTGGATAGGTGAGGTGAGTGGGCAAATTCATGGCGGATGCAATTTAATGTGGATAAATGTGAGGTTATCCACTTTGGTGGCAAAAACAGGAAAACAAATTATTATCTGAATGGTGGCCGATTAAGAAAAGGGGAGGTGCAATGAGACCTGGGTGTCATTATACACCAGTCATTGAAAGTGGGCATGCAAGTACAGCAGGCGGTGAAAAAGGCGAATGGTATGCTGGCATTTATAGCGAGAGGATTCGAGTACAGGAGCAGGGAGGCACTACTGCAGTTGTACAAGGCCTTGGTGAGACCACACCTGGAGTAATGTGTGCAGTTTTGGTCCCCTAATCTCAGGAAAGACACTCTTGCCATAGAGGGAGTACAAAGAAGGTTCACCAGATTGATTCCTGGGATGGCAGGACTTTCATATGATGAAAGACTGGATCGACTAGGCTTATACTTGTTGGAATTTAGAAGATTGATGGGGGATCTTATTGAAACGTATAAAATCCTAAAGGGATTGGACAGGATAGATGAAGGAAAATTGTCCCTGATGTTGGGGAAGTCCAGAACGAGCAGTCACAGTTTGAGGATAAAGGGGAAGCCTTTTAGGACTGAGATTAGGAAAAACTTCTTCACACAGAGAGTGGTGAATCTGTGGAATTCTCTGCCACAGGAAACAGTTGAGGCCAGTTCATTGGCTATATTTAAGAGGGAGTTAGATATGGCCCTTGTGGCTAAAGGGATCGGGGGTATGGAGAGAAGGCAGGTACAGGGTTCTGAGTTGGATGATCAGCCATGATCATACTGAATGGCGGTGCAGGCTCGAAGGGCTGAATGGCCTACTCCTGCACCTATTTTCTATGTTTCTATGTTTTATACAACTCCAGCATAAACGTCCCATCTCCTGTACTGTGGCATCTCTGTGTCGCTGTGGCATCTGGAGAAAAAGAGAGGGACCTTTCTCCACATTGTCTCATATTTATCCCTCAAACAACACTGAAAGGGATCGTTTAGTCATTTCTGGCTGTAGGATCTTGTGATGAAGCATACACAGAAGATTACAGCACATTACTGACCTTATAACTCACGATGTTTTGCCAGTCTACTCTAAGATCAATCTAACCCTTCCCTCATACATAGCCCTCCATTTTTCGATCTAACGTTGGCTCTAAAACCCTTTGGAAAACTGTGAGATGATGAAAGATGCTACCAAAAGTCAAGTCTTTCCTAATTTGACACAATCCGTGATCTCAAATTAAGTAGAGAGTAAAAAAGATTTTCCATTGGGTTTTACCGATGTTGACCGCAGGGGCCACCTTGTGGCCAAGTCAAGACATTGCTCCCCAAGGAGATGAGAATTCCTCCAGAAATCGGCCTAGTTTCTTCCACACACTTCCACGAGACCATAAGATACAGGAGCAGAATTAGGCCATTTGGCCCGTCGAGTCTGCTCTACCATTTCATCATGGCTGATCCACTTTCCCTCATGCCTTCTGCCATATCCCTCGTCATGCCCTGACTAATCAAGAATCTATGAACCTCTGCGTTAAATATACGTAAAGGTTTGTCCTCCACAGTGCCTGTGGCAATGAATACCACAGATTCCCCACCCTCTGGCTAAAGAAATTCCTCCTCATCTCTGTTCTAAAAGGATGCCCTTCTATTCTGAGGCGGTGTCCTCTGGTCTTAGACTCCCCACATCTTTCTATCGCGGCCCATTAACATTCGATAGGTTTCAGTGAGGTCACCCCTCATCCTCCTGAATTCCAGCGAGTGCAGGCCCACCAGAACGTGCCGTGCCACTGACGGGAGTGAAAACCAGGAGGAGGCTACTGACACGACGGAGGAGGCCCTGAACTCCGCCAGGAGGGCCTCCATCGCCGCCCGGAATGCCGGCGGCGTAGCGGGCAAAGCTAAGATAAATTCAAAACGGTGGCACTCACGCTCCCATTGAAACTTCCCTCTCCCGTTCAACCTGAGCCCCCCGGTTCTTGATGCCACAACCCTGGGAAAGAGACAGAGTGCAGTCACCCTGTCTGTACCCCTCGTGATTTTATACACCTCTGTAAGATCACCTCACAGCGCCCTGCGCTTTAAGAAACGAAGTCCCAACCTCTCCCTGCAACTCAAGTCTTGGCAACAACCTGGTAAATCTTATCTGCATGCTTCCCAGCTTAATAATATCTTTCCCACAGCCAAAAATGAACACAATATGCCAGCAACACACACAAAATGCTGGAGGAACTCAGCGGGCCGGTCAGCATCCACGGAAGAGAGTAAACAGTCGACGTTTCGGGCCGAGACCCTTCGTCAGGACTGGAAAGGAAGTGGGGGAGAGGCCAGAATTAAAAGGTGGCGGCGAGGGGGAAGGAGGTGAGCTGCAAGGTGATGGGTGAAGGTTAAGGGCTGGAGAAGAAGGAATCTGATAGGAGAGGAGAGGGGACCATAGGAGAAAGGGAAGGAGGAGGTGTTGGGCAGGTGAGAAGAGGTTAAAGGTCAGAGTGGGAAATAGAAGACGAGGGGAGGGGGAGGGAAGTTTTTTTTAACCGGAAGGAGTAATCGATGTTCATGCCATCAGGTTGGAGGCTACCCAGACGGAATATAAGGTGTTGTTCCTCCACCCTGAGGGTGGCCCCATCGGTGCAGTAGAGGAGGCCATGTTAGAATGGGAACAGAAAGCAGAATTAGAACGTCAGGCCAGAGGGAAGTTCCACTTTTGGCGGAAGGAGTGGAGGTGCTCGACGAAGCGGTCCCGCCAAAGCCCGAGCGCAGTCCCGCCAAAGCCCAGTACGTCCACGTGATGACCCCCCCCACCCCCCAGCTTTCCTCCTCAGTGCCCTGACTTGTGGAGGCCATCGTCACCACCCCATCTGCCTGTGACGCCCCTTTCAGAAGACCGTGCATGCCTCTGTCCGTCTTCCGTCGCTCCCCAGGACCGTGAGAGCCTTTCCAAAATGCAGCACCGTGCACTTGTCCAAATTAACTCCGTCTCCCAGCCCTTGGCCCACTCATGCTATCGCGAGAGTCTTGTTTTCTCTGGAGCGTCGGAGGCCGAGGAGATATCTGACAGAACCATAGAACCATAGAACATTTCAGCACAGAAACAGGCCTTATGGCCCTTCTTGGCTGTGCCGAACCATTTTTCTGCCTAGTCCCACTGACCTGCACACAGACCATATCCCTCCATACACCTCTCATCCATGTACCTGTCCAAGTTTTTCTTAAATGTTAAAAATGAGCCCGCATTTACTTCATCTGGCAGCTCATTCCATACTCCCACCACTCTCTGTGTGAAGAAGCCCCCCCTAATGTTCCCTTTAAACTTTTCCCCCCTCACCCTTAACCCATGTCCTCTGGTTTTTTTTCTCCCCTTGCCTCAGTGGAAAAAGCCTGCTTGCAATCACTCTATCTATACCCATCATAATTTTATATACCTCTATCAAATCTCCCCTCATTCTTCTACACTCCAAGCAATAGACAGAGAGGACAGAGAGTATCTGTTTCTCAGGGTTGAGATGTCTCATACCAGATGGCATGCATTGAAGGTGAGAGGGGGGATGTGAGGGGTATGATTTTTTTAGTTGGAGAGTGAAATGTACTGCCTGGTGTGGTGGTGGAGGCAAATACATTAGAGGCTTTTAAGGGACGTTTGGATAGGCACGTGGATGTGAGGAAGATGGAGGGATGTGGACACGGTGTAGGTAGGAGGGATTAGTGTTTGGGGGTATTTGATTTGCTTTTTAGCTGGTACAGCACAACATTGTGGGCTGAATGGCCTGTTCCTGGTTCTATAACACCTATTCCCTGTATTTCCCTTTGGGTCAATACAGTATCCATCCACTATTGTAGTGTCACTGGAAGGTGATGGGACCATAGGCTCAGGAACTGATGGGGGGGGGGTAAGTGCTCTGAGTTTGCATAGTCTCAATGGGCCAAATGGCCTCTTTTGGCATTGTGAACTAGGTCCTTTGCACTCCCCCGTGCCAGGAGGCGGCCCTCACCCCCACACCCCCCAGGGTAGAGTGGCAGTGCGTGGCTGGGGAGGGAGACCCACTGGAGAAAGCCGTAAAGTCAATTTGTTTCAATGCTTGCTGGTGTAAACAGAGAGAACAGAGCAGCACCAAGTTCCCCGCCATCCCGTAGTAATTGCTGTTCCCCGCAGTCCTCTGCTTCCAAGCTGCTGTTGAGGGTCGTCGAGTCGGTTGTTTTGGACTCATGGTTGTCCGTGGCCAGGCCCCAGGCCTTTCTTCTGCCCGGCCCAGGTTGGGACCCTGGCTGGATTTGAACTCACGGCCACCCACCTCCAAGTCCGGTGCCGATCCCACTACCACCACCGGCCGGCCCCCAGGCTAATCATCGCTTCTTCCGACCCGTCCTCTAGGGAGGAGTGATGGCCGTGCACTTGAACTCGTCACTACCACGCCCCCCCCCCACCCCCAGCAGGGGGTCCACACGGAGATGAACTGGAACGGAGATCGTTTCTGCGCCGATTCAGTAAATGTATTTATTGCTCGAGTGCTGGTCCTCCGGGCATCAACCAGCTGTGGAGTTATCCGTTACTCCTCCCGGTGTGCGAGGCTGGGGCTGGTAAACGAAGGCACGTGAATCCTTTCCCTGCGATATAGAACAGAACCGGTGAGAAAATGCATCGATCGAAACTGCACCTATTGACTCCGGCCCCTTCCCCGTCCCCCGCCAGTGTCACGCCTCTGCCCCGTATTTTACACAGTGACAGGTAAATAGCCCCACTGCCTCGCGGGCAGCCTCGGGAGAGACGAAGACTACGGGAGTAAAACCCAGACAGCAAATCCGGAGTGGAGCCCCTAAGGCAGCCGGACGTCACCGAACATCCTTCCGGCAGCTCCTGCAGCCGAGCTGGTGACAGACATATTGCTTCATAAGCTTTCCTTTGGACTACACCAGTGAGACCAAGGGGGGGACCTTGACGACTGGACATCTCAGGATCTCCACACCTTCTGCCCAGGCTTGTGATGATGATCATCACCCATCGTCCTTCGAGACAGACAGATGCCAACCAACACAGTTTTTATGTATTGTGCTGTACTGCTGCCACAAACAGCAAATTTCACGACATATGCCAGAACAAATTCGATTCAATTCAAGTTTAATTGTCATTCAACCGTACGTGAATACAGCCAAATGAGACAGCATTAGTCTGGGGTCAAGGTACAAAACACAATACCAACAGTCACACACAGCACAAAGCACACATAGCAGGTATAGGATAGAAAGATAAGGCCACTCAACGAAAGAGCCCTCACTCAAGCCATCCAAGGCTGCCGAAGTCTGCAGCCGATCACCACAGAACTTGTCTTCTGCCGAGTGAACGCTGGGGTGGGGGGCAGCACCAACTCCAGCCTGGATGCGGCGCCACATTGCCCCCAGTGGTCGCAGTGGCTCCTGGCGGCTATAAACAGTCGGCACCACAGCTTGAGGCCTAGTCCTCGCAAGTACAAGATAGCAAGCGCTTATAGGATTTCAGAAAAGGACAGCCACAGTCCAAGACCCTGAGACCATTGTCGAGCAAACACTGGGGAGGGCCAGCACCAACTCCAGCCCGGATGCTGCGCCACACTGCCCCCCAGTGGACGCCTCTCTCCTGGCAGCTGAAAACAGGCGGCACCCACGGCTAGAGGCCTTGGGTCCATCGAATGCTGCCAAAATCTGATCCTGATTCCGACCGTGTGCCGTCTTCAGCCTCTCTGTGTGTTCTAGCTCAGCCGTAACACTGGTGCGTCGCTCCACGAGCCGTGGACACGCTTGGCCATGGGATTTTCTTAGCCGGGGTGCAGAGACTCGTAACTGAGCAAGTCCTGTCCTGCCACACTTGGTTAAGTCCTCTCGACCCTACGGGCTATAGCTCTCAGTTCTTTCCCGACAGGACTGTATGGGGGGGGGTGGGAAGGTGTGAGAGGGAGCTCTCTCATTGTACCTTTTTGCACCATTGGAATAGGAAGCAAGCCAGCTTTAGACATCCTACCACATCTTCGAATTCCATCCCCCGACATTTTACCACACCGTACGGCAACAAGAGGAAACCATCCTGATTGCATTTTATACAACCATAAGACAAAGGAGCAGAATGAGGCCATTCGGCCCATGGAGTCTGTTCTGTCATTCCATCATGGCTGATTTATTATCCCTCTCAGCCCCATTCTCCTGCCTTCTCCCCCTAACCTTTGATGCCCCTGCTCATCAAGAAACCTCCTCCCTCCGCTTTAAATATACCCCATGGCCCGGCTTCACAGACGCCTGTGGCAATGAATTCCACAGATTCGCCACTGTCTGGTTGAACAAATTCCTCCCCATCTCTGTTCTGAGGGAACGTCCTGGTATTCTGAGGCTGTGCCTTCTGGTTCGAATGAAAAAAAAATCCTCTCCACATCCACTCGGCCTGTCAATAGTCGATAGGTTTCAGTGAGATCCTCCCACTACTACCCCCCCCCCCGCTCCATTCTTCTAAACTCCAGCGAGTACAGGTCCACAGCCATCAAACGCTCCTCATACATGAACCTCCTCTAGACCCTCTTCAATGCCAGCACATCCTAAGGGGCCCCAAACTGCTCACAATGCACCCAAGGGCGGTCTGGCCAATACAGTATAAAGCAATAACGTAGGAACTGGAAACAACACAAACACACACACACACACACACAATGCTGGGGGCCAGCTGAAGAGTCCCAGTCTGAAATGTTGACTGCGTACTCTTTTCCACAGATGCTGCCTGACCTGCTGAGTTCCTCCGGCATTTTGTGTGTGTGTTGCTTTGGATTTCCAGCATCTACAGGTTTTCTCTTGTGTGACATTGGAACTGGACTAAGAGTATATTGTAGAGTGTAGCATCAAAGTATGTTTGGGAATAGCAGCCTCATATTTCGAAAAGCACAGGATTAGTTGCAGTGAAGCCATTTATCCCTTTGACCCTGCTACCCCATTCCTGAAGTTCATGTCGATCTCCTGCCTTTTTCTCCACTTTCTACACACCTGGTCTTTTCAGAAATCTAACTATTGCCATTTTGACGGAACAACTATCGTTGGCAGAATTTCAGGTGGTGACGAGAGGGCATACGGGAGCGGGATAGATCAGCTGGTTGAGTGGTGCAGCAACAACCCGGCACTCAACGTCAGTAAGGCCAAAGAACTGACTGTGGACTTCAGAAAGGGTCAGAAGAGGGAAATCACACCAGTCCTCAGAGAGGGATCAGAAGTGGAGAGAGTGAGCAATTTCGAGTTCCTGGGGCTGTCAGCTTCTCTGAGGATCTATCCTGGGCCCAGCATATCAATGCAGCTACAAAGGAGGCACAATAGCGGCTATACTTCATTAGGAGTTTGAGGAGATTTAGTTTGTCACCAAAGACACTCGCAGATTTCTATAGATGTACTCTGACTGGCTGAATCACTGTCTGTTATGGAGGGGAAGAAGAGCTACTGTACAGGATCGAAATAAGCCGCAGAGAGTTGTAAACTCAGTCAGCTCCATCACGGGCACCGGCCTCCGTAGTGTCCAGGACATCTTCAAGGAGCAGTGCCTCAGAAAGGCAGCGTCCGTCATTAAGGACCCCCACCACCCAGGACATGCCCTCTTCTCATTGCTACCATCAGGAAGGAGGTACAGGAGCCTGAAGGCACACACTCAGTGATTCAGGAACAGCTTCTTCCCCTCTGCCGTCCGACTTCTGAATGGACATTGAACCCATGAACACTACCTCACTACTTTTTTAATTCTATTTTTGGCTCTACTTATTTAATTTAACTATTTTATATATATATACATTTGTGCGTTTGTATATATATTTACTGTAATTCAGAACTTTTTTCTATTATTATGGTTTGCATTGTACCGCTGCCGCGAAGTTGACAAATTTCCCGACACACACCGGTGACGTGAAGCCTGATTCCCATTCTCCCGGAACGAACCCGGCGACGGAGCCTCCGTCAGGGTTTGAGGAGTCGGGAGCCTGGTGGGGGGGGGGGGATCCAGCACTCCACGCTCCAGGCGGATTATCAGACCCTGACTGGAGGCTCGTCGCCCAGGGCAAACAGCCACGCCGTTCAGCTCCGTAGAGATGTTGTAAGTTTCAATTCAATTACGTCTTCCAGCCTCTAGAGGATACAGGCCTCTGTCTATATGGCAAAGCTGCCCACACAGGAACTAATTTAGCAAATCATTGTTGCATTCCCTTGGGCACGGAGGACCGAGCTGTACGCCCTTCACCAGCTGTTGTCTTTCCAAAGTCCTATATAATTGCTTTAAGACAAGGTTAGTCCTGTATTAAAACCCTTGCTAAAAGCGTATTGCATTAGTGTCTTGTATACAAACAGCAGCCATGCCTTTACTCACTTACAGCCTGTCACCCCGCTGGCGTTTAGGGCAGCAATGAAGGTCCTCCATCTTGGGCGTCCTTCATTATGCCAGTAGTTTCCTCTCAGTTTTCACTACTGTCAAGCACGCAAGTCCCGGGTGGAGACTCAGGAATACCGTCACACTCAGGTGTAGAAGGATTCTTCATTGCTGTTTCCGTAACAATTTTGTTTGAGCAATCAGGGTTGTTAGGACCGGTGTGACCACTCTCAGTCTGACCTCTACCCTTTGACCCTGCCAAGAGCCAAAGCATAAGGCCCTGACTCCGGCCAACACAGCAGTGTTCCCTCTAACTTGTAATGACCAGTGTGCGCCAAAATCTTGTGCTGTGCGATTTTTAGCCCAGTGCCAACAGTGTGTTTTATATATAGAGGTATTCATTTTAACAAGATCGAAGCATCTTCTCACAATTCTGTGTGAGAGTGGAGATAAATATAGAATTCAAAGAATGAGGAATTAAAGGTTATGGGGAAGTGACACAGAAGGGGATCTGACTCCAGGAGCACCACAACCTTGTCGTAGGGTTTGGAGGTTTGCCCGCCTCAACGACCCGGAGAGCTGGGGTCAGGGCCCTGTGCTTTGGCTCTTGGTAGGGTCACCCATGCCAAACAGGGTCAAAGGGCAGAGGCCAGACTAAGAGTGGTCCACCAATCCTCCAGGTTCAGGGCTAACAACCCTGACTGCTCAAACAAAACTGTTACTGAAACAGCAATGAAGAATCCTTCTACATCTGAGGGAGAGTGGACCATGGGAGAGAGGGAGCGAGGAAGGGTAGAGGGAGAGTGGACCATGGGAGAGAGGGAGGGAGGGAGGAGGGGTAGAGGGAGAGTGGACCATGGGAGAGAGGGAAGGAAGGAGGAGAGGTAGAGGGAGAGTGGACCTTGGGAGAAAGGGAGGGAGGGATGAGGGGTAGAAACATAGAAACATAGAAAATAGGTGCAGGAGTAGGCCATTTAGCCCTTTGAGCCTACACCGCCATTCAGTATGATCATGGCTGATCATCCAACTCAGAACCCTCTACCTGCCTTCTCTCCATACCCCCTGATCCCTTTAGCCACAAGGGCCATATCTAACTCCCTCTTAAATATAGCCAATGAACTGGCCTCAACTGTTTCCTGTGGCAGAGAATGCCACAGATTTACCACTCTCTGTGTGAAGAAGTTTTTCCTAGTCTCCGTCCTAAAAGGCTTCCCCTTTATCCTTAAACTGTGACCCCTCGTTCTGAACTTCCCCAACATCGGGAACAATCTTCCTGCATCGAGCCTGTCCAATCCCTTTAGAATTTTATATGTTTCAATAAGATTCCCCCTCAATCTTCTAAATTCCAGTGAGTATAAGCCTAGTTGATCCAGTCTTTCTTCATATGAAAGTCCTGCCATCCCAGGAATCAATCTGGTAAACCTTCCTTGTACTCCCTCTATGGCAAGAATGTCTTTCCTCAGATTAGGGGACCAAAACTGCACACAATACTCCAGGTGTGGTCTCACCAAGGCCTTGTACAACTGCAGTAGTACCTCCCTGCTCCTGTACTCGAATCCTCTTGCAATGAATGCCAGCATACCATTTTCCTTTTTCACTGCCTGCTGTACCTGCATGCCCACTTTCAATGACTGGTGTATAATGACACCCAGGTCTCGTTGCACCTCCCCTTTTCCTAATCAGCCACCATTCAGATAATAATCTGTTTTCCTGTTTTTGCCATCAAAGTGGATAATCTCACATTTATCCACATTAAATTGCATCTGCCATGAATTTGCCCACTCACCTAACCTATCCAAGTCACCTTGCATCCTCTTAGCATCCTCCTCACAGCTAACACTGCCGCCCAGCTTCGTGTCATCCGCAAACTTGGAGATGCTGCATTTAATTCCCTCATCTAAGTCATTAATATATATTGTAAACAACTGGGGTCCCAGCACTGAGCCTTGCGGTACCCCACTAGTCACTGCCTGCCATTCTGAAAAGGTCCCATTTATTCCCACTCTTTCCTTCCTGTCTGCTAACCAATTCTCCATCCACATCAATACCTTACCCCCAATACCGTGTGCTTTAAGTTTGCACACTAATCTCCTGTGTGGGACCTTGTCAAAAGCCTTTTGAAAATCCAAATATACCACATCCACTGGTTCTCCCCTATCCACCCTACTAGTTACATCCTCAAAAAATTCTATGAGATTCATCAGACATGATTTTCCTTTCACAAATCCATGCTGACTTTGTCCGATGATTTCACCGCTTTCCAAATGTGCTGTTATCACATCTTTGATAACTGACTCTAGCATTTTCCCCACCACCGATGTTAGGCTAACCGGTCTATAATTCCCCGGTTTCTCTCTCCCTCCTTTTTTAAAAAGTGGGGTTACATTAACCACCCTCCAATCCTCAGGAACTAGTCCAGAATCTAAAGAGTTTTGAAAAATTATCACTAATGCATCCTCTATTTCTTGGGCTACTTCCTTAAGCACTCTGGGATGCAGACCATCTGGCCTGGGAGATTTATCTGCCTTCAATCCCTTCAATTTACCTAACACCACTTCCCTACTAACATGTATTTCCCTCAGTTCCTCCATCTCACAAGATCCTTGGTCCCCTACTACTTCCAGAAGATTATTTATGAGAGTGGACCATGGGAGAGAGGGAAGGAGGGAGGAGAGGTACCAGAGGGAGAGTGGACCATGGGAGAGAGGGAGGGAGGAGGGGTAGAGGGAGAGTGGACCATGGGAGAGAGGGAAGGAGAGAGGAGGGGTAGAGGGAGAGTGGACCTTGAGAGGGAGGGAAGGAGAGAGGAAGGGTAGAGGGAGAGTGGACCTTGGGAGGGAGGGAGGGAGGAGGGGCAGAGGGAGAGTGGACCATGGGAGAGAGGGAGGGAGTGAGGAGGGGTAGAGGGAGAGTGGATCTTGGGAGAGAGGGAGGGAGTGAGGAGGGGTAGAGGGAGAGTGGATCTTGGGAGAGAGTGAGGAGGGGTAGAGGGAGAGTGGACCATGGGAGAGAGGGAGAGAGTGAGGAGGGGTAGAAGGATAGTGGATCTTGGGAGAGAGGGAGGGAGTGAGGAGGGGTAGAAGGAGAGTGGACCTTGGGAGAGAGGGAGGGAGGGAGGAGAGGTAGAGGGAGAGTGGATCTTGGGAGAGAGGGAGGGAGTGAGGAGGGGTAGAGGGAGAGTGGATCTTGGGAGAGAGGGAGGGAGTGAGGAGGGGTAGAGGGAGAGTGGATCTTGGGAGAGAGGGAGGGAGTGAGGAGGGGTAGAGGGAGAGTGGATCTTGGGAGAGAGGGAGGGAGGGAGGAGGGGTAGAGGGAGAGTGGACCTTGAAAGAGAGGGAGGGAGTGAGGAGGGGTAGAGGGAGACTGGATCTTGGGAGAGAGGGAGGGAGGGAGGAGGGGTAGAGGGAGAGTGGACCTTGAAAGAGAGAGAGGGAGAGGAGAGGTAGAGGGAGAGTGGATCTTGGGAGAGAGTGAGGAGGGGTAGAGGGAGAGTGGACCATGGGAGAGAGGGAGAGAGTGAGGAGGGGTAGAAGGATAGTGGATCTTGGGAGAGAGGGAGGGAGTGAGGAGGGGTAGAAGGAGAGTGGACCTTGGGAGAGAGGGAGGGAGGGAGGAGAGGTAGAGGGAGAGTGGATCTTGGGAGAGAGGGAGGGAGTGAGGAGGGGTAGAGGGAGAGTGGATCTTGGGAGAGAGGGAGGGAGTGAGGAGGGGTAGAGGGAGAGTGGATCTTGGGAGAGAGGGAGGGAGTGAGGAGGGGTAGAGGGAGAGTGGATCTTGGGAGAGAGGGAGGGAGTGAGGAGGGGTAGAGGGAGAGTGGATCTTGGGAGAGAGGGAGGGAGTGAGGAGGGGTAGAGGGAGAGTGGATCTTGGGAGAGAGGGAGGGAGGGAGGAGGGGTAGAGGGAGAGTGGACCTTGAAAGAGAGGGAGGGAGTGAGGAGGGGTAGAGGGAGACTGGATCTTGGGAGAGAGGGAGGGAGGGAGGAGGGGTAGAGGGAGAGTGGACCTTGAAAGAGAGAGAGGGAGAGGAGAGGTAGAGGGAGAGTGGATCTTGGGAGGGAAGGCGGGAGTGAGGAGGGGTAGAGGGAGAGTGGATCTTGGGAGAGAGGGAGGGAGGAGGGGCACCATTATGTCCCTATTACTTGCCTGTAGTTTTACTCACATCCTCCAAAAACTTGAGAAAATAAATTCAAGAATTTCCTTTTCTCAAGTCCATGCAGAATCTGCTCAATCAATCCAATTTCAAAATATATTTTTGGTTATTTAAAAATTCATTGTGGATCCCAACATTTTCCGCACTATTGTTTATAGCCTCACAGGTCGGACGTTCCCTATCAACAGGGAAAAAGCGCTGGGGGAGCTCAGCAGGTCAGGCAGCACCCGCGGAAATGAATAAGCAGTCGACGTTTCGGGCCATGGCCCTTCTTCAGGACTGAGATGGAAAGGGGGGAGACGCCAGAATAAAAAGGTTGGGGGGTGGGGTGGGGGTAGGAGGCTGGCTGGATGGTGATGGGTGAAGGCGGGTGGGTGGGAACAGTCAAGGGCTGGAGAGGAAGGAATCTGATAGGAGAGGAGGGTGGACCAGAGGAGAAAGGCGAGGAGAGGTGATAGGCAGGTGAGAAGAGGTCGCAGGCCAGAGCAGGGAATAGAGGAGGTGGGGTGGGGGGGAAGAGAACCTTTATTTTTAATCAGAAGCAGAATTTGAGGTTGGAGGCTACCCAGACAGAATACAAGGTGTTTCTCCTCCACCCTGAGGGAGGCACAAGAGGAGGTCACGGACCGCCACGCCGGAATGGGAAGTAAAATGTTTGGGCACCGGGAAGTTCCGCTCATGGTGGATGGAGTGAAGGTCCCTACTTTCCTGACGTCCCCCTCTCTCCTCCCCCCATTGACGGGCTGGCATTTACAACCCAGACGAAGAATTCCAGAGTCCGGCATTTTGGAAGGTGATTCCAACGCATTCGCCTTCAAACCTCCAGGATTGAATCATTGCGAGTTAACAGTTTTTAGTCTCGTCAATCTCACTGACGCCCTGTTATTCCTAGTAAGCATTTTCCACTGTTCCTTCAGTTCCTCACCAAACCCTTGGTTATGTAGCTCTGGCCATGTCGCTTATCAGTATTGATTCCAATAGATTCTGTGAAAACCTTTACCCTTTCTCAAATTTCCCTCTGAACCCTCCCTTTCCCCCCAAGCTCAATCTTTGAGGGGCAAATCCCAGGTTTCCACTGCCTTTTGGGTGAAATACAGCTCCCTGGCCCCAAAATAAAATTATAAACTGATTTCTTCTTTATTCCTGAAATGTTTTTTTTTTCTCCCCCCCCCCACCTCCCCTCATGAACTGCCGAATTACTGCAACCCCCCGTCACCGCTCAATCCGCCGTGGCCGTGGGGCGGCGAGGGAGCAGGAGGCGGAAGGAGGGTCGGGCAGGAGGGAGAAGATGGAGAGAGAGCGGAGGGCAGACGAAGGGGGATGGTGTGGAAGCAGGGACGGAAGGAAGGGTGGAGAGGGAGAGAGCTTTGCGCTGTAGTCGTGCGGGAGGGGGGAGAAAATGGCGGCGCGATGGCAGCGTGCGCGGCCATTTCGGTGATGATATCTGTTATGTGTCGAGTAGGGGACCGTGTACAATCCTGATTTGATGGAGACAGACGTGAGAGCATGGAGGAACATCTGGAGAAACTTCTGGAATGCCTGTTTCGCTGCCGCTGCAACTGTGCGATAACCGGAAACTCCGGAACAGAAGGCCCCGAGATCCTCGGCTTTGCATGTTTCAGCAGCCGGGGAGAGGTCGAAGGTGCTCGGCAGAGGATGGCGCTCGGGAGGCTGTATCAGAGAGGCCGGTGGGAAGCTGGGAGCTTTCGGACGGATGGACTCAGTGTTGGCTGTGGTCGGCTGCTTCCAAGGCATGGGCAAGTTGTCGGTGCCTGGAGGATTATGGCAGGGAGTTTCTCCCTTTTGCCGCCTGCTATCGGGGACTCGGGAGTCGATCGACTCGGGACTTTGAGACTTTTTTTTTTACTGTGCCCATGGTTTGTTCTTCATCAAATTATGGTATTGCTTTGCACTGCTGTAACTATATGTTACAATTATGTGGTTCTGTCAGTGTTAGTCTTTGGTCTGTCTTGTTTTTCTGTGATATCACTCCGGAGAAACATTGTATCATTTCTTAATGCATGCATGCATTTCTAAATGACAATAAAAGAGGACTGAGTGTTCTCATAATCTATTAGTTCTGGGTCTTTACTCAGTGTTAAGACATAGGAGCAGAATTAGGCCATTCAGCCCATCGAGTCTGCACTGCCATTTTATTGTGGCTGATTTATCATCCCTCTCAACCTCACGCTCCTGCCTTCTCCCCGTAACCTTTGGCACCCTGACTAATCAAAATCCCATCCACCTTTGCCTTAAGCGTGCCTGGCCTCCACAGTCGTCCGAGCAATCAACCCCACAGATTCACCAGCCGCTGGCTGAGAAGTACCTCCTTATCTCCGTTCTGAAGGGACCTCCATCTATTCTGAGGCTGCGCCCCCTGGTCCTGGACTCCCTCACCATGGGAAACATTTCATATTCCACAGGTTTCAATGAGATCCTCCTCCATTCTTCTAAGCAGACCCAGAGCCATCAAGTGCTCCTCCTAAGCTAACCCTTTCATTCCAGGGACCGTCTTTTTATTGCGAGCCTCCTCTGGACCCTCTCCAATGCCAGCACACCCTTTCTCAGATAAGGGGCCCACAACTGTCCTGTCATACAGCTCTGGTGGCCCGATCATTGAGGGTGTTTAAGGAGGAGATTGACAGGTATCTAATTAGTCAGGGTATCAAGGGATATGGGGAAAAAGCCGGAAATTGGAACTAGATGGGTGAACAGTTTAGCTCATGGGGGAGCTACGGAGCAGACTTGACCTACTTCTGCTCCTTTGTCTTTGTCTTGTGAACTGCTCGCAATACTCCAAGTGAGGCCTCACCTTTGCCTTGGAAACCCTCAACATTACATCCTTGCTTTTATTCTCCGACCCTCTCGAAATGAATTGGAGCTTGGAAAAATCGAAGGCTATGCGGTAGGGAAATTCTAGGCAGTTTCTAGAGTAGGTTCCATGGTCGGCACAACGTTGTGGGCCGAAGGGCCTGTAATGTGCCGTAGATTTCTGTGTTCCATGAATCCTAATGTTGTACTTGACTTCCTTAACCTGCAAATTAACCTTCAGGGAATCCCACACGATGACTCCCAAGTCCCTTTCCACCCCTGATTTCTGACTTTGCTCTCTGTTTAGAACATAAAGGATAACAGCTGGGCACAGGCCCTTTGGCCCACGATGTCGTGCTAATCTTTTAATCTACTCTTCAGATCAATCTAGCCCTTCCCTCCGACATAGCTGTCCATTTTTCTATCATTAAGCGAGTTCTATCAAGTTTGGAAAATATTCTGACCAGATAATTCTTTAATTCAAAGATTCAGAGAACATTTATTATCGAAGATTGGATAAATCATACACCTTGAGATTTGTCTGCTTACGGGCAGCCACAGAGCAAGGAACATGAATAACCCATTTTTTAAAAAAATGACCAAAAAAAACACTGTGCAGAGAGCGAGAGAGAGAGAAAAAAACTCACAATTCAGGCAAACAATGGAAGCAAGCCAACAGCATCCTGAATTAGACTGAGTCCCAGATCTGATCCAGGAGCAGCCGGAGTAGGCTGAAAGCCTGGGTCCCCAGTTCATCTCACCAGCACAAACGCAGAGCAGCCAGACCAGTTCGCAGCCTCGGCCCCGCGGGGAAAGGAGTGAATGTTCGCCGGAGAGCGAGCGAAATCAGCCCGACCCTCGAGCTTCCAGACTATCTCTGCCAGCCTTTAAATAGTCCGAGCACCTTTTTTCAATCCAGACCCCTTTTACTTTAAGAATGAACTTATTTAAGAGCAACAGTGTAGGAGCAGGGATGTGATGTTCAGGCTCTATAAGGCGCTGGTGAGACCTCACTTGGAGTACTGTGGGCAGTTTTGGTCTCCTTATTTAAGAAAGGGTGTGCTGACGTTGGAGAAGGTACAGAGAAGATTCACTAGAATGATTCCGGGAATGAGAGGGTTAACATATGAGGAACGTTTGTCCGCTCTTGGACTGTATTCCTTGGAGTTTAGAAGAATGAGGGGAGACCTCATAGAAACATTTCGAATGTTAAAAGGCATGGACAGAGTGGATGTGGCAAAGTTGTTTCCCATGATGGGGGAGTCTAGTACGAGAGGGCATGACTTAAGGAATGAAGGGCGCCCATTCAGAACAGAGATGTGAAGAAATTTTTTTAGTCAGAGGGTGGTGAATCTATGGAATTTGTTGCCACGGGCGGCAGTGGAGGCCAAGTCATTGGGTGTATTTTAGGCAGAGATTGATAGGTATCTGAGTAGCCAGGGCATCAAAGGTTATGGTGAGAAAGTGGGGGAGTGGGACTAAATAGGAGAATGGATCAGCTCATGATAAAATGGCGGCGCAGACTCGATGGGCCGAATGGCCGACTTCTGCTCCTTTGTCTTATGGTCTTATGGTCTAACGGTCAAACTTGAAATCGACACACTGTCCTCAGGGTCCAGGGCGCAGGGTCCAGTCGGCCCCTTGCAGCACCCAGCGGTCACAGAGGAGGGGCAGGCACTGGGGATGAACAGAGCTCCCTGGCAGCCTGCCGACTGGACCCATGAATGGGCACCTTGGCAATGTGCTTTTACCGGCCCATATTCACTCACTGTTGGAGTAAGAGACCATAATGTGGCCAAAACACTCTCCCTCTCTCTCTCTCTCTCTCTCTCTCTCTCTTTTGGACAACAGGCCAGATTGTAAAGGTCAGGGTGCCGGGGTCCGAGGTAAGGGGCGGCCTGCTGCTGGTCACTGCTCGGCCCTGTGCTGAACTGAGGCTCTGTGGACAGACTCTTGGAGGACTTCCGGTTCAGAACAGTATTTACTTGTGTTTATTGCTTGCCTTTTTTTTTCTTTTTTCCTCTCTCTCTGCGCACTGGGTATTTGACGGTCTTTTGTCTTAAGTGGATTCTGTCGGGTTTCTTTGTTCTGTGACTGCCTGTAAGGAGATGAATCTCAAGGTTGAATAACGTACACAAAACTTTGATAATAAATGTACTTTTGAACTTTGACTCAGTAAAAGCGTTTACTCATATTACCTTGTTCGCATACGTAACAAGATTGAAACATCTCACAAATCTGTGTGAGAATGGAGATAAACATACAATTCAAAGAATGAGGAATTAAAGGTTATGGGGAAGTGACACAGAACGGGATCTGACCCTACCAGGACCGCAACCTTGTCGTTGGGTTTGGAGGCTTGCCTGCCTCAGTGACCCGGAGAGCCATGTTGGCTGGAGTCTGGTCTTTCTGCTTCGACTGTAGGAGGGTCACCCATGCCAAACAGGTCAAAGGGTAGAGGTCAGACTAAGAGTGGTCCACCGGTCCTCCAGGTTCAGGGCTGACAACCCTGACCGGTCAGACAAAACTGTTAACGGAAACAGCGATGAAGAATCCTTCTCCATCTGAGTGCGACGGTATTCCTGAGTCTCCACCCGGGACTTGCGTGACTGACAGTCGTGAAAACCAAGAGGAAGCTACTGACACTGTGAAGGAAGCCCTGAACACCAACAGAGATGGAGGACTTTCATTTGTGCCCTAATTGCCAGTGGTATAACAGGCAGTGAGTAAGTAAGTATAGATCAGCCATGATCATATTGCGTGGCAGGGTCGATTTTAACTATCTTAATGCCTGCTCCCAATCTCTCTGTGTTCTTGTACACTGAAAGTTACAGAAAGCGATCAGGAAAGAAAAGCATACTTCGGTCTTCACGGGAAGACGATGTGAGGACAAAGTAGACTTGAGAGTCTCTTCCTTCAATTATAGAGACAGCATTTAGAAAATTAAATCCACAAGACCATGAGACGTAGGAGCAGAATTAGGCCACTCAGCCTATCGAGTCTGCTCCCTCATTCCATCATGGCCGACCCCCATACGCCTGCCTTCTCGCCATATCCTTTGATTCCCCGACCGATCAGGAAACGATCAACCTCCACCTTAAATACACTCACAGTCTTGGCCTCCACCGCAATCTGTGGCAGAGTTTTCCACAGATTTACTACTCTCTGGATAAAAGAAATTCTTCCTTACCTCTGTTCCAAAAGGTCGCCCCTCTGAGGTGTGGGGCCCAAAACTGTTGACAATACTCCAAGTGCAGCCTGACTAGTGTCTTATAAAGGCTCAGCCTTATCTCTTTGCTTTTATATTCTATTCCCCTTGAAATAAATGCCAGCATTGCATTTGCCTTCATTACCACAGACTCAACCTGCAAATTAAATATCTGGGAGGCCTGCACGAGGACTACTCAGTCCCTCTGATGTTTGAACCTTCTCCCCATTTAGATAACAGCCCGCACTATTGTTCCTTTTACCAAAACACATTATCGTACATCTCCCAATGCTGTATTTTGGTAAAAGGGCTTGACGGGGTAAACACAGACTTGACGTTTCCCCAGGCTGGGCTGTCTAGAACAGGGTCTCGGAATAAGGGGTTGGGATTTTCACCAGAAGAGAATTTCTTCACCAAAGAGAGTGGTGAACTGTCTGAGAAGACCCTAGCAGGGTCTTAGGAGGCTCAGGCTCCGAGCATATTCAAAAATCTTGGCAATATCTTTTTGAGTTATTGAGTCAGTCAAGGGATACGGAGTCGCTGCAGGAAAGTGGCAAGGAGATCTTGAGGAATTGGGGGGGGGTGAGAATTAAGGCCCAGATGTTCTCCCCCCACTTTTGTTTCTTGGAGGCTAGAGAACCAGAGGCGTTGTGCGTACCCCTTGCCCAGGGAAACCAGGTGTGAGCAAAGCTGGTTGAGCAAGGGGCCGTTGGGAGGGAGCCCAGCCAGCCTCGGGAGCGGACCAGCGACAAGGTCCCCAAGCCGACTCTCCCCTCTCTGCACCGCTACTTCGGAACTCACGGCCGTTTATTAGGCGCCCCGCTCGTTAATGCAAATATCTCGCCAGCCAATCACGCGCCATGTTATGGACCAGCTTGCGACCACGTAGGGCCGCTTGGTGTACACCGTAGCCTGGACAAAATTCTTACAGACTGTGACCAGGAGGGATCCAGCTTCAGGAAAGGAGATTAGACCGCGGGACAGCGGTCTCCAACCACCAGGCCACGAGAAAACGATATTATTTGGCGATACGAAACAATACGAGTTAGCTGCACCTTTCCTCATTCCCTGTCGCGCACTGCTGAACTTGAAATAACCTCACCAAATAACACATAAAACCTAAAATAACACTAACATATAGTAAAACATATATATATTTTAGACAGGTATATGGAGGAATTTAAGGGAGGCAGGGTTTGAGGGTCAGCACAACATTGTGGGCCGAAGAGCCTGTACTGTGCTGTACTATTCTATGTTCTATGTTTTAAAAGCAGAAATGATATGATAAATACACAGCCTATATAAAGTAGAAATAATGTATGTACAGTGTAGCTTCACTTAACAGAATCAGGAAGATTAAGCCAAAAACGATTTGTAGAAAAAAAAATCGTCACGTACACACATGTGCACGTCACACATGCACACACGGGTGCCCACGCAAGGCTTCATGGTCATGGTAGTCTTTCTCGGGGTAAACACAAGCGTCCCATATTTGACTGCTACTTTTGTCTCTTATTCGCAAGTGAGAAATTTGACAACCCTACTTGAACACCTCCCCCCGCCCCCCCCCCCCCGCAACCGGTCGGCCGGTCCGCAATAATATTGTCAATATTAAACCGGTCCGCGATGCGATAAAGGCTGGGGACCCCTGCCGTAGGATATGGGAGCAGAATTGGGCCATTCGACCCATCAGGCCTGCTCCACCATTTCATCATGGCTGATCCTATGATTAACCCCTGAGGAGAGATTGAGTCGCCTGGGACTGTACTCTCTGGAGTTCAGAAGAATGAGAGGGAATCTCATAGAAACATACAAAACTTTGAAAGGGATAGATAAGATAGAAGTAGGAAAGTTGTTTCTGCTGGTAGGCGAGACTAGAACTAGGGGCCATTGCCTCAAGATTCAGGGGAGAAGATTTAGGACGGAGATGAGGAGAAACTGTTTTTCCCAGAGAATCTGTGGAATTCTCTGCACAGGGAAGCAGTTGAGGCTTCCTCACTAAATATATTTAAGAAACAGTTGGATAGGTTTTTACATAGTAGGGGAATTAAGGGTTATGGGGAAAAGGCAGGTAGATGGAGCTGAGTTTACGGACAGATCAGCCATGATCTTATTGAATGGCGGAGCAGGCTCGATCGGCCAGATGGCCGACTCCTGCTCCTATTTCTTATGTTCTTATCAAATTTTTCTCTTGGCCCCAATCTCCTGCCTTCTCCCCGTATCCCTCCATACCCTGACCAATCAAGAATCTATCAACGTCTGCCTTAAATATACCCAATGACTTGGCCTCCAAGCTACCTGTGGCAATGAATTTCAAACATTCACCACTCTCTGGCTAAAGAAACTCCTCCTCAGCTCCGCTCTAAAAGAAGGCCCCTCTATTCTGAGGCTGTGTCCTCTGGTCCTAGACTCTCTCACCACAGGAAACATCCTCTATTAAGGCCTTTCACTGCTCGATAGGTTTCAATTAGGTCACCCCTCATTCTTCTGAATTTTAGTGAATACAGGCCCAGAGCTGTCAAACACTCTTCATTCGCTGAGTTATTAATCCCAGAATCATTTTCGTGAACCTCTTCTGAACCCTCTCCAGATTCAGCACATCCTTTCCAAGATAAGGGGCCCAAAACATAGAATATAGAACATAGAATAGTACAGCACAGTACAGGCCCTTCGGCCCACAATGTTGTGCTGACCCTCAAACCCTGCCTCCCATATAAGCCCCCACCTTAGATTCCTCCATATACCTGTCTAGTAGTCTCTTAAACTTCACTAGTGTATCTGCCTCCACCACTGACTCAGGCAGTGCATTCCACGCACCAACCACTCTCTGAGTAAAAAACCTTCCTCTAATATCCCCCTTGAACTTCCCACCCCTTACCTTAAAGCCATGTCCTCTTGTATTGAGCAGCGGTGCCCTGGGGAAGAGGCACTGGCTATCCACTCTATCTATTCCTTTTATTATCTTGTACACCTCTATCATGTCTCCTCTCATCCTCCTTCTCAACAAAGTGTAAAGCCCTAGCTCCCTTAATCTCTGATCATAATGCATACTCTCTAAACCAGGCAGCATCCTGGTAAATCTCCTCTGTACCCTTTCCAATACTTCCACATCCTTCCTATAGTGAGGTGACCAGAACTGGACACAGTACTCCAAGTGTGGCCTAACCAGAGTTTTATAGAGCTGCATCATTACCTCGCGACTCTTAAACTCTATCCCTCGACTTCACACAATACTCCAAGTGAGGCCTCACCAGTGCCTTATAAAGTCTCAACATTACATCCTTGCTTTTATATTCTAGTTCTCTTGAAATGAATGCTAACATTGCATTTGCCTTCCTCACCACAGACTCGACCTGCAAATTAACCCTTAGGGAATCCTCAGCTTTTTAAATATTCTCTCCATTTAGAAGACTGTCTGTCCTTTTATTTCTTCTACCAAAGTGCATGACCATACACTTCCTGACACTCTATTCCATCTGCCACTTCTTTGCCCGTTCTCTGTCACAGCCACGGATTCGGCAGTGCAGCAGATACAGCAATTACGCTCGTGAATATGCACGTGCCAGCTAATTATTATTTCGTCGTGATAGTACACATTCCTTTATCCGAAATTCTGGAATCCGAAAAGCTCCGAAAACCCGAGTTTTTTTCTGCCGACAGCTGACGTCACTCAGGTGTGACGCGGCAGCACTAGCAGAGGCCGCCAGACGTCAGTTGCGGCCCAGCGCTCGTACTGGTTACACGTGCATTTGCTGTTCGCTGATATTTTGTGTTCACTGTTGACTTTGTGTTTAATTTCTCTGTGAAAGTGTCAAAAAGAGCTGCAGATACCCCTATGGGTAACAATGAGAAAAAGAGAAGGAAGCATCTATCATTAACAATAACGCAGAAAGTGGAGTTATTGTAGAAGCTTGATCGTGGTGTGTCTGTGCGGCGTCTGACTGAAGAAAATAGTGTCGGAACTACCACTGTATATGATTTAAATAAACAGAAAGAAAAGTTACTGAAGTTTTATAGTGACAGTGACAGTGACATTTATTCCAATAAGTCATCTACCATGTGTTTGAGTTGGTTCGTTTGAAACTATATTTTTATGTTATATTGAAGGTTTTTGTTGGAAATAAAACTTTTTCTTGTCATTATTCCCTAAACAATACAGTATAACAACTATTCACACAGCATTTACATTGTATTAGGTATTATAAGTAATCTAGAGACGATTTAAAGTTTGAATAGGTTAGGACTTTATTCCCTGGAGCGTAGAAGAATGAGGGGAGAGTTGATAGAGATATACAAAATTATGATGGGTATAGGTGGAGTGAATGCAAGCAGGTTTTTTCCACTGAGGCTGGGGGAGAAGTGGTTATCGGTGAACTCACAGTCCCCTGAGAAGACAACATCGATGAAGCCCATGAGCGCAAGTTAACCAAGTATGCGGAATTAAGATCAGAGTGCGGAGACAGAGGGTGGAAGGTCTCATGCTATCCATTCGAAGTAGGCTGCCGTGGGTTTATTGCGTTCACTCTCCCAGAAGTGGCTGTGTGACCTTGGCTTCACTAGAAGAGAGATCAAGTCAACCAGCAGGGTTGTAGCTAAGGCAGCAGAGACAGGATCAGCATGGGTGTGGACCAAGTATGTCCAGAGGGGCAGATAGTCAGACTGTGTATACATATCTTGCAAACCCTTCAGTAGTTGCATAGACACCTGAAGAGCAGACTATCTGTTGGATGGAAGTGACTGATAGAGGCAGATGCCAAGTTTTTAAGCTCACCAGTGGGAGTTGGTGCTTTAGCACTGCTGGCCCACCACCTCGAGGGAGTCTTGGTCATAAGTGGGCCGAAACTCCTGAAGACAGGTGACAGATCAACTGATGATCCCACTGGTGATAGCACAGAGCAGTTAACATCTTAGTCCACGTGTACTTTTTAACTCTTCGTCAAGAGCTAAATAGGCTCCTAAGGACGGAGAGGATGTTTCTCTGACTGCCGTACTAACATCCAATGTTTGTAGATTTTATGCCATGGACCCTTACCATTAACCGTGGGTCCCGTGGACCCCAGATTGGGAACCCCTGCTGGAGGGTCTTAGCGTGGCACGGCGCCTTCTCTGCTGAAACTACCAAAGGCCGTGAGACGAAGGGGAACTCCCCGCCGTCGGCGACCTGGGCACGTGACAAGATGGAAAAGCGCAGACCTCGTCACCGTGCTCCGCAGCGGATAAACTGGCCCTTCAGCCCGTCTAGTTCGTGCCAGCCTGGTACTCTGCCCAGTTCCATGGATCTACACCTGGACCACAGCCCTCCATACACCTCCCACCCATGTACTTATCAAACCTTCTCTTCACTGTTGAAGTCGAGCCAGCTCATTCCACACTCACACCACCCCCCCGAGTGAAATTCCCCCTGAAACCCTTCCACCTTTCAACCAACCTCAGAGTAAAGCCTACGTGCACCTACCCTATCCATACCTCTACTGATCCCATACACCTCTGACAAATCTCCCCTCACTTCCCCTACGCTCCAGCCCTGACCTATTCAAGGCATCCAGGACTGTTTCCCTCATCAATATCTAGAGGTCACAACTCGAGAGAGGGTGAAAAACTGGATCGCCTGTTGGGGAATGAGACAAAGCAGGCAACAGAATGCGTGCATTGGAACATTTTGGATCCAGTGATCAGTATTCCATTAGATTCACGGTAATTATGGAAAAGGATAGGTCTGGTCCTCGGGTTGAGGTTCTATATTGGAGAAAGGCCAATTTTGAAGGTATCAGAAAGGGTCTAAGGTTTGAGACACGACACAAGATGCTGGAGGAACTCAGCAGGCCAGGCACCATATGTGGAAAAAAGTGCAGTCGACGTTTCCGGCTGGGACTGTTCAGCCTGAAGTGTCAACTGTTTACTCTTTTCCGTAGATGCTGCCTGGCCTGCTGAGTTCCTCCAGCATTTTGTGTCGTGTTGCTTTGGACTTCCGGCAACTGCAGGTCTGCGTAGATTGGGGCAGGATGTTTCCTGGTAAAGGTGGGGCGAGTGGGAGGCCTTCAAACGTGAAATTCTGGGGGGACGGAGTTCTTGTCCGAAGAAAAGGTGAGGATATCAGGTCTATAGGAGCTTGGTTTTCGAGGGGTATTGAGGCCCCTGGTTAAGAAGGGGGAGGAGCTGAGTCTCAGGTATAGGCGGGTAGGAACAAATGAGGTACTTGAGGAGAACAGGAGATGCAAGAAGGAAATCAGGAGGGCTATAAGAAGATATGAGGCTCTAGTAGACAAGGTGAAGGAGAATCCCAAGGGCTTCTACAGAGAAAAAGGATAACAAGGGAGAAAATTGGTCCCCTGGAAAGATTTATATATGGGGCTGAAATAGGGGAGGTTTTAAATGATTTTTTTTTCCATCTGAGAGAGGGACACAGAGTCTATAAAAGTCATATATAGCAGCAGCGATGTTATAGACCGTACATGAAGCACAGAGGAGGAGGTGTTTGCCTGCTTGAGGTAAAATAGACAATAGACAATAGGTACAGGAGTGGGCCATTTGGCCCTTTGAGCCAGCACCGCCATTCACTGTGATCATGGCTGATCATCCACAATCAGTATCCAGTTCCTGCCTTAACCCCAAAACCTTTGACTCCGCTATCTTTAAGAGCTCTATCCATCTCTTTCTTGAAAGCATCCAGAGACTTGGCCTCCACAGCCTTCTGGGGCTGAGCATTCCACATATCCACCACTCTCTGGGTGAAAAAGTTTTTCCTCAACTCCGTTCTAAATGGCCTACCCCTTAATTCTTAAACTGTGGCCTCTGGTTCTGGACTTACCCATCAGCGGGAACATGCTTCCTGCCACCAGCGTGTCCAATCCCTTAATAATCTTATATGTTTCAATAAGATCCCCTGTCAGCCTTCTAAGTTCCAGGTACACAAGCCCAGTCGCTCCAATCTTTCGACATATGACAGTCCCGCCATCCCGGGAATTAACCTTGTGAACCTACGCTGCACTCCTTCAATAGCAAGAATGTCCTTCCTAAAATTTGGAGACCAAAACTGCACACAATACTCCAGGTGTGGTCTCACCAGGGCCCTGTACAGCTGCAGAAGGACCTCTTTGCTCCTAAATTCCCCTTGTTATGAAGGCCAGCATGGCATTAGCTTTCTTCACTCTGTTTCTTCAAATAGAGTGGATAAATCGCCAGGGCCTGGCAAAGTGTTCCCTCTGTGGGAGGCCAGTGTGGAAATTGCAGGGGCCCTAGCAGAGTTGCTTAAAACCTCCCGAGCCATGGACGAGGTGCTGGAGGGCTGGCGAGGAGCTAATATTGTTCCACTGTTTAAGAAAGTCTCTGAGAATAAGCCGGAAAATTATAGGCCCGTGAGCCTGAAATCAAGTGGTGGGAAAGTTATTGGAAGGTATTCTAAGGGACAAGGTGTACAGTATATTCGGTGGCCCCTTTTATTTGGTAGACCCGCTTGTTAATATGAATATCTAATTAGCCAATCACATGGCAGCAACCCAATGCATAAAAGCACGCCGACATGGTCAAGAGGTTTGGTTGTTGTTCAGACCAGATATCGGAATGAGGGAGGAAATGTTTGACGGTGGAGTGACTGTTGGCGCCAGATGGGGTGGTTTGAGTATCTCAGAAACTGCTGATCTCCTGCAATTTTCACACACAACAGTCTCCGGAGTTTACAGAGAACGGCGCGAAAAACAAAAAAACATCCAGCGAGCGGCAGTTCTGAGGGCAAAAATGCCTTGTGAATGAGAGAGGTCGGAGGAGAACGGCCGGACTGGTTCAAGCTGACAGTAACTCAAATAACCATACGTTACAACAGTGGTGTGCAGAAGAGCATCTCTGAACGCTCAACATGTCGAAACTTGAAGCGGATGGGCTACAGCAGCAGAAGACCACGTACACACACTCAGTGGCCACTTTATTAGGTACAGGAAGGGCTTGACAGGGACTGATTAGGGATAGTTACCTTGGCTTTGTGTAGGTTAGGTCGTGACTAGCCAATCAGAGTTTTTCAGAAAGTTACAAGGAAAGTTGAAGAGGGAAAGGCAGTGGATGTAGTCTACATGGACTTTGGCAAGGCCGTTGACAGGGCCCTCCTTGAGTCCCTTGGCATACCAGTTGAGGTAGTTAGACATTGTCTTCGCGGGAGAAGCTAGAGAGTGGTAGTAGGTGGTTGCGTCTCTGATTGGAGGCCCGTGATTGTGTGGCGCAGGGATTGAGGCCGAGCCCATTGCTGTTTGTCATCTATATCAATGATCTGGATGATAACGTGGCAAACTGGAGCAGCAAATTTGTGGATGATGCCAAGACTGGGGGTGGGTGGGCAGGGTGTAGTGGACAATGAGGAAGGTTATCATGGCTTGCAGCAGGATCTGGACCAGCTGGAGAAATCGCAGATGGAATTTAATGCAGGCCAGTGTGAGGTGTTGCACTTTGGCAGGACAAACCAGGGTAGGACTTACACAGTGAGCATCCGGGCACGAAGGAGGGGGTGGAACAGAGAGAACTGGGCCTCCATAATTCCTTGGAAGTGTCTTCACAAATAGATAGAGTCATAAAGAGAGCTTTTGGTCCATTGGCCTTCATAAATCGAAGTATTGAGTACAGGAGGTGGGATGTAAGTTGTGTAAGACGCTGGTGAGGCCTGATTTGGAGTTTTGTGTGTGGTTTTGGTCACCTATGGGAAAGATGTAAATAAGGTTGAAAGAGTGCGGAGAAATTTGTAGAGCCCTGTTGCCAGTACTTGAGGATCTGAGTTATAGGGAAAGGTTGAATAACTAGGACTTTATCCACTGCACTGTGGGAGAATGAGGGGAGATTTGATCGATGGGGGGTTTGGACAGGTAAGTGCAAGCTGGCTCTCTCCACTGAGACGGGGGATCCTGACGAAGGGCCTCGGCCCGAAACATCGACTCTTTACTCTCCTCCGTCGACGCTTCCTGACCTGCTGAGTTCCTCCAGCGTCTCGTGCGTGCCGCTTTGTTTTCCCACCGAGGTGGGGCGGGACCACAACCAGAGGTCACGGGTCAAGGGTGAAAGGTGAAACGTTTAAGGGGAAGCCGAGGGCGGAGCGTCCTCACTCAGAGGGCGGAAGTGGCGGACCCGGGCTTCGGCTGCAACATCTACGAGAAGTTTGGATTGGTACGGGAATAAGAGGGGCGTGGAGGGGCTATGGTTCCGGTGTGAGATGCTGGGACAGGGACGAGTAGATGGGCCGTAGAGAGCCTGTTTCTGCGCTGTATGACTCCCTAACCTCTCCCCATGGCTCAGGTCCTCGAGTCCCGGTGATAAAGTTTTAAGGGGGATTCTCAGATTCCTGTAAATAAGGTTGAGTTTCATTTGAGAACAGCTGCAGCATCCGCTCTTTGGGGTGAGAGGCGGCGGTGTCTGAAAACAGGATGCTGTCCAAGCTCCATGCCATCTTGGTCAATGTCTCCCATCCACTACATAATGTACTGGGTGGGCACAGGAGTACATTCAGCCAGAGACTCATTTCACCGAGATGCAGCACAGAGCGTCATAGGATGTCATTCCTGCCTGTGGCCATCAAACTTTACAACTCCTCCCTTGGAGGGTCAGACACCCTGAGCCAATAGGCTGGTCCTGGACTCATTTCCTGGCATAATTTACATATTACTATTTAATTATTTATGGTTTTATTACTATTTAATTATTTTGGTGCAACTGCAATGAAAACCAATTTTCCTTGGGATCAGTAAAGTATGACTATGACTATAAGAATGAAAAGCTCACAAAACGTCTCCTGGCTTTTCACACCTTTTGGTTTTGACAAAGGATGGAGTAAGGCAGGACCTTCCTTACATTCCTTTCTTAATTCCAGTAGATTCTCTTATCTGTTCTGGGCCGTACCCTCCAAATATCCGGACCTGCCTCTCGTTTTTTTTTGCACTACCTTACTTTCCATTTTCTATTTATGATTTATAATTTAAATTTTTAATATTTACTATCGATTTGTAATCCAGGGAGCGTGAAGCGCAGAATCAAATATCGCTGTGATGATTGTACGCTCTAGTATCAATTGTTTGGCGACAATAAAGTATAAGGTATAAAGTACTGAGTTCTGCTCTAGTTGAGTAGCTGGAACGTCTATTGATCTGACTGTTCTTTTGCACTGAGATGTTAAAGGATCAATCTGTCCTGCTAACATGTAAATGCTGAACATCCAGACAAGGACATGCAGGATGTGAGAATTAATTACGCTCTGTTCTCTGTTTACCGCTGCCTGATGTGATTGAGTATTCTTTCTCAAGTACGTTTACCTCTGTTTTAGGTGATTAAGTGGCCTTTGTCTCAGACTATCATTGTTGCTAGGCTTTCGTGACAAGGATGATATAAAAAAATTCTGTATCTTTGTGTTTCGACAGAGAGACTTCTGTGGCTGACTCCCTGCAAGTGCAGAAGGAAGTTTCTCTCTCGTGTCTTGCCGCCAATAAAGCTGGAGAAGAATGAACTGTGGAACTTGTTTCATTACATCGGGTTGATCACCGGCAACATCCTTGTAAATTTTCTCCGCACTCTTTCAATCTCATTGATATTTTCCCCGTAGGTTGGTGACCCAACCTGCACACAATACTCTAAAATGGGCCTCACTAACATCTTATACATCAACAATATAACATGGCAACTTCTGTACCCAATGACTTATGAAGGGCAATTTGGCAACGATGCACAGATTCGGCATTCCCACTCCTAATACGCTGCAATGTCTTCTTCCTCCGCAAACATACCGGTGATCTCCTCCTCGAGCAATAATCCAGCACCTCCTCCCCCTTTCCCAACAGCAAAAGTAACGAGACCCGGCCAACTTCCTTTCCTTTAGCTCTCACGCACCGTGCTCTGCAGCTGCCCCGGGCTGATTTGGAGGGTCCGATCTCCAATCATCCCCGACCGTGTCCAGGGAACGCGCGATGGGGCAGTGCGTAGAACGATACAGGCCCTTCGGTCCACAAAGTTGTGACAAACTTTTAAACTTGCTCTGGGACCAATCTAACCCTCCCCTCCCACCTCGTTCTCCACCATCCATCATCAAAGATATGCTCTCTTCTCATTGCTACCATCAGGAAGGAGGTACAGGAGCCTGAATGCACACACTCAGCGATTCAGGAACAGCTCCTTCCCCTCTGCCGTCCGATTTCTGAATGGACAGTGAACCCATGAACGCTACCTCACTACTTTTTAACTTCTGTTTTTGCACTACTTATCTTAATTTAATTACTTAATGCACGTAATTACTTGCTGTAATTCAGTATGTTTCTATATTAATCATGCATTGTACTGCTGCCAGTCAGTTAACAAATTTCACGACGCATGCCGGTGATTTTAAATCTGATTCTGATCCACGTCCCTATCTGAGAGTCTCTTAAATGTCTCTAATCTATTTGCCTCTACCACCAGCCCATCTCAAGAGGAAAGGAAGTTATAGGCTAGTTTGCCTGACTTCAATGGCTGGGAAGATGTTGGAAATCATTACAAATGATGTAGTTTTGGGGTACTTGGGGGCAGGTGACAAAACAGGCCAAAGTCAGCATGGTTACCTTAAGGGGAAATCTTGCCCGACCAATCTGTTGGGATTCTTTTGAGGAAATAACAAGCAGGAGAGACAAAGGAGAATCGAAGGATGTTGCTTAATTGGGGTTTCAGAAGGCTTTTGACAAGGTGCAACACACCAGGCTGCTTCACAAGGTAAGAGCCCATGGTATTACAGGGGAAACTCTAGTGTGGGCAGAACACGAGGAATTCTGCAGATGCTGGAAATTCAAGCAACACACATGAAAGTTGCTGGTGTACGTGTGGGTAGGAGGTTGGTTGACTGGCAGGAGGTAGAGTCAGAATAAAGGTGGCCTTTCCTGGTTGGCTGCCGGTGGCTAGTGGCATTCTGCAGGAGTCAGTGTTAGGACTGATTCTTTTCGACTTGTATGTCGGTGATTCAGATGATGGAATAGATGGCTTTGCGGCCAAGTTTTGCAGATGATACGAAGGAAGGTGGAGGGGCAGGTAGTGCTGAGGAAGCAGGGTGTCTGCAGAAGAACTTCGGAAAAATGGGCAAGGAAGTGGCAGATGGAATACAGTGTCAGGAAGTGTACGGTCGTGCACTTTGGTCAAAGGAATAAAGGCGTGGACTATTCTCTGACTGGGGAGAAAATTCAGAAGTCAGAGGTGCAGAGGGTCTTGGGAATTTTTGTACCGGATTCTCTGAAGGATAACTTGCGGGATGGGTCGGCGGTGGGGAAGGCAAATGCAACGTTAGCATTCATTTCACGGGGACTAGAATACAAAAGCAAGGTTGTGATGGCAAGGCGCCGGGCAGACCGCACTTGGAGTATTATCTGGCCCCCCCCCCCCCCCCGCCATCTAAGAACAGACGTGCTGGCACTGGAGAGGGTCCAGGGGACGTTCATGAGATTGATCCCGGGAATGAAAGGGTTAACATACGAGGAGCGTTAGATGAATGAGGGGCCTCATTGAAAGCTATCAAATGTTGGAAGGCTTAGATCGGGCAGATGTGGAGAGCATGTTTCCAGTAGTGGGGGGAGTCTGGGACCATGGGGCACAGCCCCAAGAATAGAGGGACAGCCACTGAGAATAGAGATCGTTTTTGGCCAGAGGGTGGTGAATCTGTGGAATTATTTGCCATAAACAGCTGTGCGGGCCAAGTCACTGGGTATTTCTGGACGGAGGCTGACAGGTTCTTGATTAATCAGGGCGTCAATGGTTCCAGGGAAAAGGCAGGAGAATGGAGATGAGAGGGACAATGTATCAGCCATGATGACATGGTGGAGCAGACTCGATGGGCCGAGTGGCCTAATTCTGCTCCTATGTCCTAGGGCCTTTCTGGTCCTCTACCTACCACTCTCTTACACCTCTGACTTCCCTCTAATCACCTTAAAATTACACCCAGTCCCCTTATTAGTCATTCCTGTCCTGGGAAGGTGGCTCTGGTTGTCGCACTTGATCTGTGCCTCCTATCAACATGTCTAATCATTGCTTCCCAAGCCTTAGGTATGTTACTTTCTTCTTCTTGACCAGATGTTCCACACCTCTTGGTCCTTCAGCGGCCTGAATGGGACGAACTTGTCCAGAACCCCATGCAAGAGCTCCCCAAAACAATCTCCACGTTTCCCCAAGAGCCTTATTTTGTATCTAGCCTGTTTACCGGACGTCATGCTGCAACTGTACAGGGTACTGGTGAGGCCGCACCTGGAGTACTGCGTGCAGTTCTGGTCTCCTTACTTGAGGAAGGATATACTGGCTTTGGAGGTGGTGCAGAGGAGGTTCACCAGGTTAATTCCAGAGATGAGGGGCTTAGACTACGAGAAAAGATTGGGACTGTAGTCGCTGGAATTCAGAAGAATGAGGGGAGATCTTATAGAAACATATGAAAGGGATTGATAAGATAGAGGCAGGAAAGTTGTTTCCACTGGTAGGTGAGACTAGAACTAGGGGACATAAGCCTCAAGATTCGGGGGAGTAGATTTAGGACGGAGATGAAGAGGAACTGCTTTTCCCAGAGAATGGTGAATCTGTGGAATTCTCTGCCCAATGAGGCTGCCTCAGTAAATATATTTAAGACAAGGTTGGATAGATTTTTGCACAGTGGGGGAATTAAGGTTTATGGGGAAAAGGCAGGTAGGTGGAGATGAACCCATGGCCAGATCAGCCATGATCTTGTTGAATGGTGGGGCAGGCTCGACGGGCCAGATGGCCGATTCCTGCTCCTATTTCTTATGTTCTTACTGTTACCCCCACCCACACCAACCTTTTTTTTTGTGCCTTTATTGGGCTTGACTGAAATCTTAGAGTTTAACTTTTTTTTACACATGAATTGAAGGGGAGGAGGAAGAGGCAGATACGCTAGGGACATTAAAGAGATTCTTATGGATGAAAGAAAAACGGGAGGGGGCTACGTGGAAGAGAAGGGTTAGATGTGAAAGGGTAGGTTAGAAGATTGGCACATAATGTGGGCCGAAGGGCCTGGACTGGTCTATGAGGCGGAAGAACAATAGCAAGATGGAATGCCATGTAGGAGGGAAGGGTTGGATTGATCGTGGAGTAGGTCTGAACTGTGTTCTGAGTGCTATTTATTTAGAGAAATGGCGCGGAACAGGCCCTGCTTAAAACCACCGATTTAATCCCAGCCTATTCACGGGACAGTTTACAATTAACCACCCAACCGGTGCGTCTTTGGAGGGTGGGAGGAAACCAGGGGACCCGGAGGGAAACCCTCGCGGACAGGGACAGCGCTGGGACTGGAACTCGCGAACTCGGACGGGGCTGTGAGAGCGTCGTGGCCGTGGCCCTGATCTCCGCCCCCACGGCTCTTGCGCGGGTGCTTTTTGGATATTCGCCGGATCGGGGAGCTACGGCTACGTTGGGGGTGCGAACCTCCTGCTACCGGGTGAGGGAGGAGCCGCGTGAACCCTCCCCCGCCAACTTCAGCGGCCTCTCCTCCAAACCACCCCCCCCCCCCCCCACCGCCAAGCACTGAGCTTTGGGATGGACGCGCGTAGAGCTGGAGGTGGAGGGAGTGATCCGCTAGATCCACCCTCGCGATCAACGGGACGACAGCGGCCGCGGCCAGATCGCCCCCTGGCCGGCGCTGCCCCCTGCCCTAGATGTGCTTCCAGAAGTCAAGGTCATTCAATCCTGCACCCCTCTGTGGACGAAAGAAAATAACAGGATATTATAAAGAAAGCAAGGTGAGAAATACTTTATTAAAGTCTTTGCGTTCTATGTTACAGAGAAAAAAAAGTTTAAAAAAAAACTTGGGAGTAGTCTCCTAAATCTATTGCTGTGCAGAAGTAATCGGGAACTGAGAGGGAACACCCCCTCCCACCCAGAACCCTACTCAAGTACTTCTGCCTTGCCATGACTGGTAAAACCACCCCCCCCCCGCAACCCCTCCCACCCCCCACCCTCAACTCACAAAACAAGGAAGTTTGGCAAGCGATTGACTTCTCCGTTCCCACCCGCTGTAAGAAGTCTCGAGCCCCCCACCCCCTGCACCCACTGAACTCCAGCGATACATCGCCGACCCCCACCCCACAAGTGCACGGGGGAGAAATGGACTTTGTCGGCGACCCAGTGGTCGCTGGGGATATCAATGGAATTTTTTTTTTTGTAATTATTAAACACAATGTCAGTTAATTAAAGGCTATAGCTGCCACGGAAGAAGTTATTTAAAATGCCTACAAAGTAGAGGTTGCGTCACTCATGAATTGAGCAGGGAATTCAGACTTCCCTGACGGGCAGCAGATATCTTCTCCATGCACACGAGGTAGACAGGTTTATGAAGGAGAGGGCAGGAGGTGTCGATTGATAGCTTGGCACGGTTAGAAGATCTTGCTTCCTGAATACTTTTTGGGCGCACCTTGTGGATTTTGGGCTGCCGATCCTGAAAATCGGCGTGAAATTCCCCCACCACCCACCACTTTAATGGAATCACCGGTATTTTGTTATTTCAATTCAAAATAACTGATGCCAAGATTAAGGAAGCCTCTTTTTGTCGGTCCGCAAATCAGCCAGGCAATTCGAAGACCTTCTAGCGGGACCGGAGAAAATCGCATGGAATGCATTCAAGGATGTTGTTGAAAGTTTTCTTGGCAACTACAGAGCACCGAACTACGTGCAGCTGGTTAACAACATGCTTCAAGCACACAGAACCGTGAAGTGCAGAATGTCACTAAAGATTTATTTTCTGCCTTCCCATCTAGACTTCTTCCCTGCCAATCTTGGCGCTGTCAGTGACCAGCACTGTGAAAAGTTTCGCCGGGACATTGCGGTCATGGAGAAACGGTATCAGGGCAACTGGAATCCATCAGTGCTGGCTGACCATTGTTGGACACTTAAGCGAGAAGCCTCGGACACTGAGTACAAACGAAAATTGTCAACTAAACATTTTTAGCTCAGTTGGACTATTGGCGGCTGTATTTCATTAGGAGTTTGAGCGTTGGTTTGTAACTCAAAGCGCCCGGAAACTTCTACAGATGTACCGTGGAGAGCATTCTGACTGGCCGCATCACCGTCTGGTATGGGGGGTGGGGGGGGGGGGGAAGTGGGGGCTACTGCCCAGGATCGAAAGAAGCTACAGAAAGTTGTAAAATTAGTCAGCTCCATCTTGAGTTCCAGCCTCCTCCAAGAATCTTAAAGGGAGCGGTGCCTCAAATAGGGGGCGTCCATCACTAAGGACCCCCGTCACCCAGGACATGCCCTCTTCTCATTGTTACTGTCAGGAAGGAGGTACAGAAGCCTGAAGGCACACACTCGGCGATTCAGGAACAACTTCTTCCCCTCTGCAACCCGATTTCTGAATGGACATTGAACCCATGATCACTACCTCACTATTTTTTTGTTTTTATATTATTTCTGTTTTTGCACTATTTTTAATTTAACTATTTAATAGAGATATATATATATATACTTACTATAATGATTTCCTTATTTATTTTCCCTCTCTCTATAATCATGTATTGCATTGTACTGCTGATGCTAAATTAAAAAAAAAAATTTCACGACATATGCCTGGTTCTGAAAATCCGTGCGATTAAACCCATTACGCTCAATAAAAGTTAATCTCTTGTTTTTCCAAACTCCTAGCAGTCTGAAATTATATTTGTGCTCAGCTTCAAGCGGTCTGTCACAAACAAAACAAAAAAAGCACACAGAAATCCTGAAGAGGCGACACCTCTGAAAATATTTTTGTTGCCCCGTGTTATTATAAAAATTGCATCCTTGCAAGTGGGACGGTTCCGAAATTGGCGGAGAGCAGCAATTAAAATCCTCGAAACACGCGAGGTGGGGAGCGACGTCGCCGGGCACGTTTCCTCTGCCATCGGTAGGGAATAGTGGCAGGGGACAAAAAAGAAAAGGAGAAATGATTTCCGACACGGGCCGGGGTTATCCCAAAAGGGAGCGAACTCGCACCAGTTCTATTTGCCGACTTTTTAACGCCACCGAGACGGGGGTGGGGGGTCTCGTTCTGGGAGGGAGATACCCTTCCCCCACCCTCCCCCTAATTATGCACGTTGGGAGGCTTTTGGTGGGCGTTATGCATCAGCAGTTCGGTTACTCGTAAGAGGTGGCACACCGTGGTCTGGGACTCCTGGTGCAGGCGTTGGTTGGTCTGCCTCAGCTGCTCTACCTCGCTCGCCAGCAGAGCTTTGTCTTCCTTCTCCTGTCCCGGGGTGTTCAGAAACAAAAAGAGACAGCGGTTAGCGTCAGAGACCCAGGGGCCGAGGCCATTCAGCCCGTCTAGTCTGCTCCCCCATTCTCCTGCCTTCACACCCGAACCAGGCAAGAACCCTAGCAACCTCTCCTTATAATTTCCAGTTGGCTGCCTCCCTCGTCTGCAGAACCTCTTGCGTTGATGATCCTTTGACTCCAGCCCCCTCCCTCGGCCTCCCACCCCCCCCTAGCAACCCCACAACCCAAAAAAGCTGTCCTAGGCCGGGATGAGGAGGCCTGACTCTCGGCTTCTCACCTTTCTCAGCTTGTCGTGCAGCTGCTTGACAATGGTTTCTAAGTGAAACACCTTCTCGTTGAGGACTGTCGGAGAGCTGCTGGGTGGGGGAGAGGGGGAAAAACATTTAGACGCGCAGCCCCGTCAATCAATTTGGAGCGATAGAACCAGGCCTTTCGGCCCACCTGGTCCCATCGCGCTCCATACCCCTCCCATCCCTGAACTCCTCCATCCTGGTCAAAAAGGCGCAACAGCGTCTTTATTTCCTGCGGAGCATCAAGAAAGCTCACCTCTGTCCCAGGATACTGACGGACTTTTACCGCTGTACCATTGAGAGCATACTCACCAACTGCATCTCAGTGCGGTATGGCAATTGTCCTGTATCAGACCGCAAAGCACTCCAGCGTGCGGTGAAAACTGCCCAGCGGATTATCGGCACCCAATTGCCCACCATTGAGAACATCTACCATAAACGCTGCCTGGGCAGGGTGATAACCACCACTCACAACACGCTGGAGGAACTCGGCAGGTCGGGCAGCATCCGTGGAAACGATCAGTCAACGTTTTGGGCCGGAACCCTTCGTCAGGACTGTAGAGGGAAGGGGCAGAGGCCCTATAAAGCAGGTGGGGGGAGGGTGGGAAGGAGAAGGCTGGTAGGTTCCAGGTGAAAAACCAGTAAGGGGAAAAATAAAGGGGTAGGGGAGGGGAGCAGGGAGGTGATAGGCAGGAAAGTTGAAGAAGGAATAGGGGAAAACACAATGGGTAGTAGAAGGAGGCGGAACCATGAGGGAGGTGATAGGCAGCTGGGAGAGGGGGCAGTGTGAAACACGGATGGGGGAAGGGACGGGGAGGGAATTACCGGAAGTTGGAGAATTCTATGTTCATACCAAGGGGCTGGAGACTACCTAGACGGTATATGAGGTGTTGCTCCTTCAACCTGAGTTTAGCCTCATTGTGGCAGTAGAGGAGGCCATGTATGGACATATCTGAACGGGAGTGGGAAGCAGAGTTGAAGTGGGTGGCTACCGGGAGATCCTGTCTGTTGTGGCGGACGGAGCGGAGGTGCTCGATGAAGTGGTCCCCCAATCTGCGTCGGGTTTCACCGATGTAGAGGAAGCCGCACCGGGAGCACCGGGTGCAATAGATGACCCCAACAGACTCACAAGTGTTGCCTCACTTGGAAGGACTATTTGGGGCCCTGAATAGTGGCAAGAGAGGAGGTGTAGGGACAGGTGTAGCACCTGCACTTACAAGGATAAGTGCCGGGTGGGAGATCCGTGGGGATGGATGTGTGGATAAGGGAGTCGCAGAGGGACCGATCCCTGCGGAAAGCGGAAAGGGGTGGAGAGGGAAAAATGTGCTTAGTGGTGGGGTCCTGTTGAAGGTGGCGGAAGTTGCGGAGGATAATGTGCTGGATCCGGAGGCTGTTGGGGTGGTAGGTGAGGACAAGGGGAACTCTGTCCCTGTTGTGGTGGCGGGAGGATGGGGTGAGAGCCGAAGTGTGGGAAATGGAGGAGATGCGGGTGAGGGCATCATTGATGACAGCAGAAGGGAAACCACGATCCTTAGAGGCATTATCAGGGATGTATCTCACCCTAACCATGGACTTTTTACTCTCCTCCCGTCCGGTAGGCGCTACAGGAGCCTCCGCTCCCGCACCAGCAGGAAGAGCTTCTTCCCTGGGGCTGTGACCCTGCTGAACCTCACATCACAGCGCTAAGCAGTATTGCACCCGTATTGTACTGTCTCAGTACTTTTACATTTGTGTGCTGTAGCACTTTATTTTATTCGCAGTTATTTTGTAAATAACACTATTCTTTGCATTTCTGGCCAGATGCTAAATGCATTTCATTGGCTTTGTATCTGTGCACGGCACAATGACAATAAAGTTGTATCTAATCTAATCCACGTACCTACCCAAACTTCAATCAAACATTGAAATCGAGCTCGCGTGCGCCAATTGTGCTAGCAGCTCGTTCCACACCCTCTGAGTGAAGGAGTTTCCCCTCATGTTCCCCTTAAAACTCTTCACCTTTCACCCTAAACCCATGACCTCTGGTTGTATCCTACCCAACCTCAGTGGGGGGGGGGGGGGAGTCTGCTTGCAGTTCCCCTATCTATAGCGCTCATAAATACCTCTATCAAATCTCCTGTCCCACGTTGCAAAGAATAAATCCCTAATCTATTCAATCTTTCCTCATAACTCAGGTCCTCCGATCCCGGCAAAACGTCCTTGTAAATTTTCTCTGCGCTCTTTCAACCTTATTTACGTCCTTCCTGTCGGGTAGGTGACCAAAACTGAACACAAGACTCCACATTCAATTGCAGCGAAGTGTTTTCGATTCCTCTTCGCCGGTGCAGAGACCTGACTGCAAAATGGCCCACGCATGCCACAAACTTCCCTCACTCTCTCCTTCCCCTTTCTCCGACGAGCACTCTGAAAAGCAGCTGACACAGGGCACTGGCCCGACTGAGCCGTTCTCCGCGACCGGCAGCACCCCCTCCCCCCCCGCCCCCACGCGCGTCCGTGGCGTTCGGGATGGTGGTTCTGTCATTATTTCCACAGGCAAAAAAAACCCCCGCTGTTTCGGCCGGTTGTGCGCTCAGCTATTGCCTTAAGGCTGATCTATACTTGTGCGTACTAGCTTAAGTATTGAGTATTAACCTAACTTGGCGACAGGACCCCAACCCTCACCTGGGGGGGAAAAAAGTGATTTCTTCCCTCTTCAGCTAAGTCACTTTCTCTTTCAGCTCAACTTCTCGACAGTAACTCACACTGCCCGTGGTTACTGTAGTCAGACTGACTTAGGAAGCGCGCGTCGAAACGCACCGTGTGAGACGTGTGTCGTTTGCGCTGACAGCCCACGCAGCCGAGGGATGTGCCGGGGGGCCGCCCGCGAGTGTGGCCACACATCCCAGCACCCCGAGCCTCCCTCCACCAGGACTGTTAACCCTCCCCCCCTCGCCAGAGGCGCTGAGTTCCTCCAGAACGTGGTGCGCGTTGCCCGATTGTCCCCAGAATCCCTCGTGTTATCGATGCCCCCAGCACTAATGGAGATCACAAGCGACTCACCTCGATTGGCTCTCGTCCTTTGGCTCAAGGGCACCGTCAGCCCGGGCCTCCTCCGAGGTCATCTCTTCTGGAGGCAGGAGAACAAAGACTGATTAACACTCAATATTCGGCCTCTTGCCCCCGCGGACTGGGCGCCTGCTGGGGGGGGCAGGAACCGGTACGGGGGTTGCCGGCCTGTCTATGCCTGGGGACATGGCAAGTGCTACGAACCGATCAGACAAGCTTGCTGTAGAAATTGAAACACGTGGGTTTGCGCTTATTTGGCCGGTGGGAACCCGGGGGTCGATAACCTTGGGGAGCAGAACAGAGATCAGTGACACGAAGCTCCAGTGGGAGAGCCGTGTGGGTCAGGGCCACGGGGTAGGCGGCAAGGTCAGTGACCTCGAGACAGGGGCTCCACGGCCACGCACGCTGACCTCTTCTTTACTTATGGGATGTGGGCGCCGTTGGGGTTTGGTGTCCCCCTGGTGAAGGCTGGTCCAGTGACCTGCCTCAACGACCCGGAGAGGTCGGGGGCCCTGTGCTTTGGCTCTTGGTAGGGTCACCCGTGCCAAACAGGTCAAAGGGTAGAGGTCAGACTAAGAGTGGTCCACCGGTCCTCCAGGTTCAGGGCCAATGACCCTGACTGGTCAAAGAAAACTGTTACAGAAACAGCAATGAAGAATCCTTCTACGTCTGAGTGTGACCGTATACCTGAGTCTCTACCCGGGACTTGCATGACTGACAATAAGGAATACCGAGAGGAAGCTGCTGACCTGATGAAGGAAGCCCTGAGATGGAGGGCCTTCATTGCTGCCCGAAACGCCAGCGTGTAGTGGGGAGTAAGTATATTATTACTGTATATATTAATATATATAGGCATCTGTTAGTCTCGTGAGACCATGGATTTGCTCCTTGGAAGGTTTCCAGGGCGCAGGCCTGGGCAAGGTTGTATGGAAGACCGGCAATTGCCCATGCTGCAAGTCTCCCCTCTCCACGCCACCGATGTTGTCCAAGGGAAGGGCACTAGGGCCGATACAGCTCAGCACCGGTGTCATCGCAGAGCAATGTGTGATTAAGTGCCTTGCTCAAGGACACAACACGCTGCCTCAGCCAAGGCTTAAACTAGCGACCTTCAGATCAGTAGACTGATGCCTTAACCACTTGGCCACGCACCAACATATTAATATATAGTATATGTTATATATGCAATATTCTATGTCTCATTGCAATTTATAGTATATTTTATGTACTGCACTGTATCACTGCCACAAAACTACAAGTTTGATGATCTATATCAGTGATAACAAACTGATTCTGTTCCGGACCTGGTGGGCCTCTGCCTTTCACCTCGAGGGGTTAAGGTGCCCGTTGACAGACCCTCGCCCGATTCTGCCACCTGTCGCTTGTCACCCTCCCGGGACTCACCCCCTGGCCACCGGGGGCGGGGGGGGGGGGGTCCTGGTGCGAACAGTTACTCACCATCCAAGGAGAGGGACTGCACAAGCTTCTCACAGTATGACGCAATGTCTGCCAGCGACTGCCACTGAAAGTTGGAAGTATCGGATGTATCTGAAAGAGACCAGGAGACAGAATGACCACAATCCATTGTGGGGGGGGGGGGGGGAGGCACAAACTTTATTGGAAAAATTCTTTCCTCTTCATGCCCCTCCTCTTTACCCTCGAGTGGTCCTACTCTCTCCCTAGTTACCCTCTTGCTCCTGATGCCTTGGGATTCACCTTAATCCTCCTTGCCAAGGACGTTTCATACCACCCCCGTTTCCTAATTCCCTTTTTAGTTATTTTCTGGCATCTTTGTAATTCTCGGGTTCAATCCCAATTTCGTTACATACTTTTTCTCCTTGACTAAATTCATCGCCTCCAATCTCTCTGCTCTTGCCTTTTGAATGTTGAAAGGACTAGATAGGGTGGCCGTGAAGACGATGTCTCCTATGGTGGTGGGGGGGGGGAGTTTGTCAGAATTGGAGGGCACAGCCTCAAAGTTGAGAGCCTCAAAGCAGAGGTAAGTAGGATTTTTTTTCAAGCCAGGGAGCAACGCTCTGCCACAGACTGTGGTGGGGGCCAAGCCCATGGGTATATTTAAGGCGGAATTTGATCGATTCTGATCAGTCAGGGCATCAAAGGATGTGGCGAGAAGGCAGGTGTATGGGATTGAGCAGGATCCGAGATCAGCCACGATGGAATGGCGGAGCAGACTCGATGGGCTGAATGGCCTAATTCTGCTCCTGCGTCTTACGGTCTTGTGCCTCCGGACAGGGTCTCAAATAAGGTCCGAGACACTGTCAGGCCTTTCAGCTGCAGGGAGGGACGAGATTGCACATTGCACTCAAGCTAACTGAGTAACCAGAAGATAAAACATTACAGGCCCTTCAGCCCATCATGCCATGCTAACCCTTTAACCCACTCTAAGAACGATCTAACCCTTCCCTCCCACACGGATCTCCGTTTTTTCACCATCCATCTAGGAGTCCTCTTAAATCTCCCTTATGTACCTGTCTTCACCAGCACCCCCGGCAGCACATTCCACGCACCCACCACTCGCTATGTAAAAAAAAATCTTACCTCTGACATTCCCCCCTCCCCATACTTTCCTCCCATTCCCCATCCTCTTTCCCCTCTCTCACTGTATCTCCTTGCCTGCCCATCGCCTCCCTCCGCTGCTCCTTCCTGCTTTTTTTCTTTCTTCCGTGGCCTTCTGTCTCTTTCACCAATCAATTTCCCAGCTCTATACTTCATCCCCACCCCCCCAATCCAGGTTTCACCTATCACCTCGTGTTTTCCTTTTTCCCCTCCCCCTACCCTTTAAATCCACTCCTCAGCTTTTTCTTCCCCCCCCCCCCCCCAGTCCTGCTGAAGGGTCTCGCCCAAAACGTCGACTCTTTTCTGAGAAGCTGCCCGACCTGTTGAGTTCCTCCGGCTTTGTGGGTGTGTGTTGCATAAGGGTCTCCGGCCACCCACCTGATCTCTGTCTCACATCAATAGACAATAAACAATAGGTGCAGGAGTAGGCCATTCGGCCCTTCGAGCCAGCACACACCATTCACTGTGATCATGGCTGATCACCCACAATCAGTATCCAGTTCCTGCCTTCTCCCCAAAACCTTTGATTCCGCTATCTTTGAGAGCTCCATCCATCTCTTTTTTGAAAGCATCCAGAGACTTGGCCTTCACTGCCTTCTGGGGCAGAGCATTCCATATATCCACAACTCCTCTGGGTGAAAAAGGTTTTCCTCAACTCCGTTCTGAATAGCCTACCCCTTATTCTTAAACTGTGGCCTCTGGTTCTGGACTCACCCATCAGCGGGAACATGCTTACTGCCTCCAGCGTTCCCAATCCCATAAATAATCTTATATGTTTCAATAAGATCCCCTCTCAGCCTTCTAAATTCCAGTGTATACAAGCCCAGTCGCTCCAATCTTTCGACATATGACAGTCCCGCCATCCCGGGAATTAACCTTGTGAACCTACGCTGCACTCCCTCAATAGCAAGAATGTCCTTCCTCAAATTTGGAGACCAAAACTGCACACAATATTCCAGGTGTGGTCTCACCAGGGCCCTGTACAGCTGCAGAAGGACCTCTTTGCTCTTATACTCAATTCCCCTTGTTATGAAGGCCAGCATGCCATTAGCTTTCTTCACTGCCTGCTGTACTTGCATGCTTGCTTTCAGTGACCGATGTACCAGAAAAACTAGATCTCATTGTGCTTCCCCTTTTCCTAACTTGACTCCGTTTAGGTAATAATCTGCCTTCCTGTTCTTACCACTAAAGTGGATAACCTCACATTTATCCACATTAAACTGCATCTGCCATGCATCCGCCCACTCACCCAGCCTGTCCAAGTCACCCTGCATTCTCATAACATCCTCCTCACATTTCACCCTGCCACCCAGCTTTGTGTCATCGGCAAATTTGCTAATGCTACTTTTAATTCTCTCATCTAAGTCATTAATATATATTGTAAACAGCTGTGGTCCCAGCACTGAACCCTGCGGTACCCCACTGGTCACCGCCTGCCATTCCGAAAGGGACCCGTTAATTGCTACTCTGTTTTCTGTCAGCCAGCCAATTTTCAGTCTATGTCAGTACTCTGCCCCCAATACCATGTGCCCTAATTTTGCCCACTAATCTCCTATGTGGGACTTTATCAAAGGTTTACTGAAAGTCCAGGCACACTACATCCACTGGCTCTCCCTTGTCCATTTTCATAGTTATATCCTCAAAAAATTCCAGAAGATTAGGCAAGCACGATTTCCCCTTCGTAAATCCATGCTGACTCGGACCGATCCTGTTACTGCTATCCAGATGTGTCGTAATTTCAGTATCATCTTGTACCTCTCATCCTCCTTCAAACCAAAGAGAAGACCCTTCCCTCGCTCAGCCTCTCCTCGTAAGACACGCTCTCTAATCCAGGCAGCATCCTGGCGAACCTCCTCTGCACCCTCTCTAAAGCGTCCACATCCTCCCTATAGGGCTGAGGCGGCCAGAACTGACCAGTGTGGTCTGTCCAGGGTTTTATAAGAGCTGAAGCATTACCTTGAACTCATTGTCCGTTTTGCACACACGTCAAACATCCTTCCCATCACGCATATCTCCCCCCTCCCCACACCCCAAACCCCCCAGTCAGCCGTTACCGTGCATTTTGTCGCCGCCCGGCGGGTTTTGGCTCGGGCCAGCGAGCGAATAGATCACCGAGGCGTCACTCCGGGGAGCCTGCTGGGGGTCCACGAGCGCGGGGTCACAGGTGCCGGGATAACCGGGGCCAGTCTCCTCCAGGGCCGTCCCAGAGAAAGGGGGCGGGAGAGCAGCAACCTAGATCAGGAATAGAAGCGTGCAGAGCCGTCAAAGATACAGCCCCCGGCGGCCTCCGGCACAGGGCGAGTCGTCTGGGCTACCTCAGCGAGCCGTCGGGCGTGTGACAGCACCTTGGCAGTCGGAAGCACCCGTCGATTGAGGAGGGAGTGCCGGCCAAGAACACTACTCGCCTGCTTGGGATTTTTTTTTAAATAACCATCCACCCGAGAGCAGAAGGGATTCCCGGCTCCACGTCTCCCACCTCCGCCCCCCCCCCCCCCCCCCCGGTAGGCTGCACCTCTCCGGCAGCACGGTGTTCCAGTGTCAGGGATTATAGCCCCTGCATTTCAAACCCCCACCGCCTCCTGGGCCGGACAGTCACACTGGGGAACGCGATGGAATCCGGGGTGAGGCTCTATACAGAAAACGGCACTCAGTAGTCAGGCATAATGTGGGACAGTGCAAATGGCGGAGAGGATCAAAGTATACACAGACCAATATTCTAATGTGCTCAAAGCGATGTTTAGGGTGAATAGACCATAGGCAGACTTTGAACAACATGTAGAAAGTTAAGTCTGTGTATAGAGACAGCGTTTATAGCACAGAATGGAGAAGTTATTCAGTCCAAAGGTCACAAACCGCTCACCCTGTCCTTTTTACCTCTCTTGTTCTTCCTCTCCCTCGTGAATTTTTCCGAGGTCCGTAACCATAATTCTGCTCATCGCTCGCTCTGTGGGCAAATTCCATATTCTCACCCCACCCCACCCCTCTCTCTGGTCGAAGATGTTTCTTCTGAATTGTCTGCTGGACACCTTCTACTCCCCCCCCCACCTCTCATTCTCTCCCCCCCCCCCACCCCCCAGTTCGGGTCTCCCCTACTCCCTCTCTCCTGTCAAACTTATCCGCCGCTTCGAGATCTCTTAACAAGCTAACCCGCGGCCCCGCGTTTCTCCACGCGTCCCCGCCGCACTTGCCCCCCACCCCGAGTCTCCGAAACCCCCTCTGATGCCCGGGAGTCGGGTCACGCTCCGTGACCCAGTTGCGTTTTCGCGCAGCGCGCCCGGATCACGGTGCGGCAGCAGACGGAGAGATGGGGTGGAGGGAGGGCCGTGCTCAGTCCCAGCAGAACACTGGAAGAACCCCCCAAAAAAAATTAGTAAAATGAGTCTTGCTAATTACTGGAAAACAACTAATGTCTGCCAGGACAACTGTGGCAGGTTTATGAAGAGTTGTGGATCCCGTGGGGGTCTCTGGATAGAGGGTAGCGCCTCATCCGTCTCCTAAACCGCTCACGTCTGCCTCCTAGCGGCACGCCCCGGTACAGCGCCTCGGCAGGGCGGGCTAAACGACGGGAGATGCGTGGGGGTGTTTTGGAACTGAGCGGAGGACCTCGTTGACGAAGTCACCGGCCAGGGCGGGATGAACTACAGCGGCCACGAGTTCGAGACCGGGGGCCAGCCAACCGGAGGACATGAGCTGTGGGTCTGGCCCGGAGAGGGGCGTCACCAGCCCAATGACACTCACACTTGTTAATAGTGAAGCCTCTCCCCACCCCCCAAAGAATATCAAAACTATTGTCATCTCCCCTTTTGAAACACAACAGTAAATGTCACATTTAAGCAAAATAAAAATCTCTCTGAGGTAATTTGTTTTAAAGATTAAACCTTTATTTCTGACCTGCCTCCGAGGTACGCGAAATGCCGTCCCCTTCATTTTCTGTCGCTCGTTGTAGAAAATATGACAGAAATGTTTATCGGACCTGGGGGGAGGGCTGTTGCAGCCACTTAGGACGTCTTCTACAATACATGGGTCCCACCTGCAAATCTGACTCCGTTTCAAATTTCAGTTATTGCAAATTTACACACCGTAAACCAGCCACGTCGCTTTCTTCTCGGCATCTACGGTCTGCCTGTAACGGAGGAAAATATCCCCAGAGCGCTTTACCGAGCACCGTCCCTAACAAAATCCGACCCGAGGAAGCGTTAGATCAGCTGATCAAAAAGGCTTGGTTAGCGAAGTGGGCTGAGAGAGAGAAAGACAAAAGGCGTGAGGGCAGCCAAGATAAACCGTTAGAGCTCACGGCCAGGGGGGCTAAAAGGCACGGCTAGCAGCGTTAAGAGCGGTGGAGATCAAGAGATGTGCAGGAGGCGAAGCGATGGAGGGATTTGAAAACAAGGATGAGGTCTTTTTTTTACAAAAAAAAAATCAATGTGGTAATCGCTCGTTTGAAACATACTCTGCAATTTCGATTTTCTGGGTGAAACTGAGATTTTGGAAGAAGGTGATGCGAAAACTTTTTATAACTCCAATCAGCTTCAAAAGCCCGGCCTATTTATCTGGGGGTTCTGTAAGCTGTCTGGTATTTAGGGGCGCTTAGTATTAATAAGGATCACACCCCCCCCATCCATCCATCGGGCAGGAGACTCCGATGCCCAAAGACAAGAACGGTCAGGATGGGGAACAATTTCTTCCCTCAGGCCTTGAGGTTTCTGAACTCCCTGTCACATCGCATTGGAAGTGTGACTGGTTAATCTGTTAGGTACCTGACAATATTTAACTTAAACAACACACATCAAAGTTGCTGGTGAACGCAGCAGGCCAGGCAGCATCTCTAGGAAGAGGTACAGTCGGCGTTTCATCTTCCTAGAGATGCTGCCTGGCCTGCTGCGTTCACCAGCAACTTTGATGTGTGTTGCTTGAATTTCCAGCATCTGCAGAATTCCTGTTGTTTGAATATTTAACTTATGCACTTTAGTTTGTTAATTATGCGTGCTTTATCTGTAGATTTTATTTTTATTTTCATAAGTTATCGTGTGTTACCTGTGCTATCTGGTCCTCTCGTTTCTATATACATTATATTTTGTTAATGACAATAACTTGACTTGATTCTGTGACAGAGCAAGGATTTGATTTTATGGTTCACCATTTGAAATCTGTTAAATACAGTAACATGGGGGGGGCAGATTACATTCAGGAGTTCAGCCTGGAATACGCTCTCGGCGGTAACAAATACATATTTTCAAAAGGTGCTTACAAGAAATCGGCATGACTGTGGGGCAGAATGGGGCTTTTTTTTAAAACGGGTCACACACCGGCCGGGTGGTTTATGAGGGGTCTGGTACAACTCTTGTGCAGGGATTGGCGAGAAAGCTACACCAAAGCAGAACTAGTTCGATTGCGGGCCAGTTCCATGTAATGTCAGAAATGAGAAGGGGTTTTATTTTATTCACAAAAATTTTAAAAAAGACATTTAGTTTCCTGGCTTGTTGTGGCGAGTTTTGAGAGGGAACTGACTTGGTTTGTGGCCGAGACCGGGACAGTATCCAGCACAAGTATTATCTGGGTTAGATTCACACAAGTACTTTCTGGGTTAAATTC